>NW_027195868.1:0-110000 GCF_038502225.1 Cherax quadricarinatus | reverse complement strand
GGGTTTTAATTTTTCCGCCTCTATGTACCCATTGAAGTCCTGGACATATTTTTCAGCCACTTTTTTTTGTCAGAACTGGCAGCCTCACCATGCCTTATCACACTGTGTATGCCACTATGATTCTTAAATCTCTCAAACCAGCCTTTGCTGGCCTTAAATTCACCAATATGAGCACTAGTTCCAGGCATTTTCTTAATGATTTTTAAATATAATTGCAAAACACTATCTCCTGTTAATTGTTTCTTGTTGATCCACACCAACAAAAGTCTCTCCACATCTTAGAGTATTTGCGATCTCTGTTTTGTAAGCATATTTGCACCTTTCACAACAACAGCTTCCTTGATTGCCTTTTTCTTGGCCAAGATAGTAGTGATGGTTGTATGGGGTTTGTTATACAACCTGGCCAGCTCGGAGACGCACACTCCACTTTCGTATTTTGCAATGATCTCTTTCTTGAATTCTATAGTGTTTCTCACCCTCTACCAAAGGGCTGGCACTAGAAGCTTTCTTTGGGCCCATGGTGGCTTATTTAGCAGCTACAAGCACTAAAAACAATGGAATAATACAAAATGTATCGCATGTACACGTGGAATCTTCCTCACTGGATTGTAAACAGTGGCACACTGGCTGTACATGGAGTGGCTGGGCCGCTCACGGCATGCGGACATGTCCCGGACGAATGACTTTAACCGAGTTCAGCGTCATTAACCGAGCCAGTATTTTGATGCAAAAACGTTACATAATCCAATTATTTTCTTAATCCAATGACGTCTTAATCTGGGGATCCACTGTACTTTGTGTATTTAGAGTACAGTGGTACCTTGAGTTTCAAACGGCTCTCAACTCTAACAGTTATATAAGTGTGTTTTTGTAAGTGCTTTTGTAAGTGTATTTTTGGGGGTCTGAAACGGACTTATCTAATTTACATAACCTCTGATGGGAACAAATTCGTTCTTTAACAGCCGAAACTTGAGGTACCACTGTATTGTAATAATTATTTATAATTTGTAATATTAATACATTTAAAATGTGCGTAAAGTAAAAAATTTAACAAAACTATATTTTGTCTTATATTCCACTTAATGTGACATTTATTTTATGTAGGTAATCTGGCACCAGAGGCTGGTAGTGGGCCAATACTGCAAGTTGTCATTTTCATTAAGAAGAGGAATTGCATTTGTAGTGCTTCCACTGCAGATCTTCAGTGTTATAAAGCTCATATATGCTACATATATACTGAAATATGTATAGTGATGGCATTATTTAATTGCAGTGATGGAAATGCTACATACGTACAGTGTCATCACCTGTGCCATGTTTGTCAAGAGAGACTCCTTAATAGTCTGTTTTGACATTCATTCTCCTGACTTACTTAGGCTTATTATGTACAATGTTATCTCAGTTTGCATTACAAATTTTTTCACAAAATTATTTCAAGTATAGTATCATCAGCATGAAGTGTGCTTAAGTTAATCTCTTTCTTCAACAAAATGTGCTGATTCTTCTTTAAGTTTTTAATATGAATGTGCATTGTACAAGAGTATTGCAAAGATTGAATGTTCTGCTGTATTATAGAGGTGTTGTTCATGTAACCATTGTGCAGCAGTATGATGATAAATGTATGAATGGTATTATGAGGAAGGTACTATGTATGACCATTGTGCAGCAGTAATGATAGTATCTGCTATATCAGTTACATAATTTCTCATCTGTCTTAGTCCCCACCTCATCCCATCCCATCCCATCCCTCTGCTCTGCTCTGTTTTACTGTTCATTACTATTATAAACTTTTGTGCCCCCAAATGTAATATGATTTAACCTCATTTTTCCCTTGATAAAATTCCTGCCCTAGCAATCATTGTCCCATGTACTGTGTTGGACACATTATAAGGCTCCAATTTTGCATGAAAAGATGTTTATCAAGCTGTATGCCATTTCATTAATAAGGGAATGCATTAATATAGCTGACTGTCATACAAATTTTAAAAAACTTATATATATATATGCTATACTAAACACATTCCTGGTGCTTGTCATAAGTAAAATTTGCATAAAGCAAGATCATAGTAGCAATATCTTGTGTGGATAGGAAGTACCAAGACTGCAGTAGTAACATGAAGTTTTTTTTATAAATTGGCTTTAATAATATGCATGATAATATATATAATATGTATGTAACTTATAACAATATACATTATTTCAAAAGTGGTGTGAAAGCTTTGACAACAAATATTTAAATTTGTATACGGTATTAGAAAGCCCTTCAGGGCTTTCAAGGACTTGGAGCTGTCCTAGTAATCTGTGAATCATCATTCCTTTTTAATTTTCTCTGTATGATCCTTATGGGTTTATCACTTGCCTGTGTTTATAATATTGTAATAAAACAGAAATTCAGAAAAATTGGTTTTCAGTGTAATGAAATATCAGAAAAAATTTCATCTCGTTAAGCTCTCATAGTTCATATAGAATATTATCAAGTTAATGTTAACTATGTCTGATATACTTGAAAAAGAACGTGTTCAAAGATCACAAATTATTCTACACACACAGGATAAATTATATCAGTATTCACAGTCTCTAAAACACTCCTCACAAAAGTCTCATTGTGCATCTTTGAAGAGAATTTGCAAAAGCAAAAAAGCACTTCAGTGTTCAGTGTGTCTAAAAGACTTTTCCTATAACTCTACCTTAATAAAACATATGAGAATTCATACTGGAGAGAAGCCATATCATTGTCCAGAGTGCCTAAAAGATTTTTCTCTAAAGTCTATCTTAGTACAACACATGAAAACTCATACAAAAGAGAAACCATATCCATGTTCAATGTGTTTAAAAGGGTTTTCTCTAAAATCTAATTTAGTGCAACACATGAAAATTCATACTAGAGAGAAACCATACAAGTGTTTAGTATGTGTGAAAATTTTTTCTAAAAATGCTCATTTAATCAATCACATGAGAGTTCATACTGGAGAGAAGCCATATCAGTGCTCAGTGTGTCTAAAAGCTTTTTCCTTAAAATTTAACTTATTAAAACATATGAAAATTCACACTGGAGAAAAGCCATATCACTGTTCCGAATGTCTCAAAGAGTTTTCAGATAAATCCAGTTTAATAAGACACATGCGAGTTCATACTGGGGAGAAACCATACCAGTGTTCCGAGTGTGTAAAAGACTTCTCAGATAAATCTAGTTTAGTGAATCACATGAGGATTCATACTGGAGAAAAACTGTTCCAGTGTTCAGTATGTTTAAAAGAATTTTCTGATAAGTCTGCATTAGTAAAACACATGAGAATTCATACAGGGGAAAAACCATATCATTGTTCAGTGTGTGCAAAAGACTTTTCACATAAATCCAATTTAGTAAGACATATAAGAGTTCATAGTGGAGAGAAACCATATCATTGTTCAAAATGTCTAAAAGAGTTTTCAGATCAGTCGAGTTTAGTAAAGCACATGAGAGTTCATAAAAATTAGGTCATATTAGTGTTCAGTTTCTGGAAGTGGAAGGAGTTGTACACATTTAAGTTAAGAACAATCTAGTAATTATCCTGGTATGTTAGCTACTATCAGCCAATGCAAAGGAATTCACTGAATAAACAAGAAAGATAGGTAGCTGCTTTGAAAATCCCTCGCCAAATACTGCCTCCCTTGGAGATTTCAGCCTTCCAAAAGTAAAACAAAGATGTTAGCAGCATTTTACCAGAAAAAATTTTAGAAGCTTTCTAGGTCAACAAAAATACCATGGAAAAAGTTTGTTTTGAGCTAACAGATAAGTCTGCTAGAAATAAGAAATACATAAAATCTGATCATGAATAATGAAGAAATATCAGACACATAACACTATGAGATAAAATGTACAGTACTCTGGTCACAACCACACAAAAGTTTGGATATCCGTGTGTATTTGGATACCCATGTGTAAAGGATGTGCGAATATCTAGCATGAGGGAATGTACAGGAAATTTAACTTCACCAGTCAGAGAGCTGATTGGGACAAAATATACAATGAGCCATCAGGTATTTTCTTGGAAACAGTAAATGTAGGTTTTTACAGACTATTTTCACACCAATAAGGCTGTGGCATGCGCTAATTCAAGTCCCCTTCAAAGCTGTTAGAAACGACTCATGAAATTGTAATAACACAGTAGTAAAGAAGTCACTCATTGTAGGGTTTGATGCCATGGAAAGCAAGTCTTCAAAAAAAGTCATTCATTAGACGTTTGAGGAGACTTGATCTAGAGTTTGCCATGGCCAGGCTGGTGTGAGATTGATCCATAAAAACCTGCAATTATGGTCACAGTGGTGTTCTTGCTAACATAATTAATGAATATAGTAATATATCTAGCTTGATGAATCCTATTAGGATGGTGCCCTCCCTTGCTAGTTTTAGGAGGATTAGCATGGACCCCACTGACCATAAATACAGGTTTTTGCAGCTAAATCATACACCAGCATGACTGTGGCATGCTCTAGCTCGAGTCCATTCATAGCCATTATAAATGATTAGTTCTGGGACTGGCTTGTCATATTTTTTATTACAATTGTGTCATGATTATTAGAATCAAATTCAGAATTTGAAAAAAATAATGAAACACATGTCCATACATGCAGCATCTCGGCTAAATTCCCAGAAATTATCATTAGTACAAATATTCAGTATTCTTTGAAGAAAATTCTTAGATATACTTGATTTCCCAGATATTTAGTAAGGGCAGATGTAGCTCCTCTGCACACGAGTAAGCAGAAGAGCAATGACAAAATTACACAAGTCTTTGAAAGGGTCATGAGATGCCAACTTACTGATTTTCATGGATCAGCATGATCTAAACAACTCAATCCCTTCAAGGGGGATTTCTTGGCATGGCAAAGGGGCTCTTGATCCCATGAGTTAGACCTCTTGTCTCCTTCCTCAAAATCTAAGTTCCTTCCCATCCCCCTCTCTCCATTCCCTGTCACCAAAATGGAAACTAAAGTCTGTCCTTCTGAGGTCAGAAGTGTTGGCCAAGTAACATTGCCAGACTGTCAATTGCTGGGAGCTAGCAGCCTTTGTTTACCTAGCAGGTCAGCACTTACAATGTGGGAATTGTTCCCAACACCTTAGTCAGAACCTGGCTGTAGATGGAGAATGTTGTTGTTCATTATAATCCATCTTGTGGCCAGCCAGAACCAGGTTAACCCCTTGACTGTCGCAACCCCCAATCCTGAGGTGTCTCCTGGTGTCGCAAAATTTCAAAAAAAAAAAAAAATTGTTTTTTCTTATGAAATGATAGAGAATCTTTTCCCGATTGTAATGACACCAAAAAAATGAAATTTGATGGAAAACTGACGGAATTATGCTCTCGCGAAGTTAGCGACCTCGGCGATATTTACAAATCGGGGATTTCGCCCACTTTGAGCCCTATTTTCGGCTAATTACTTTGTTCCAATCGACCAAACTCATAGCTATTTCTTTAGAACTCCATTTTTTTTTATCGATTGAGTACAAGAAACTGCCCATTTACTGATTTCAACTACCCAATAATGTGGTCAGAAATTTGCAATTTGGCCAATTTCATGAAAATTAAAAAAATATGAAAATTTCAAAATAAGGTCCAGAATGAACAATGCAGACATTCCTGGCTCTAAAATGATATTTTCTTTGTTCATCAGTCATGTCTCCAGGCCCCTCTGATATTACTCTTGCTTTCTATTTTGAATTTTTATTCAAACAAAAAATAGAAGACTTACTATTATGCAGACTACTGCAATACTGTAATAATTGTATAAATAACATCAATCCATTCATGACTGCATATTAGAATGGCTAGTTGGACATTTATTGGACAATGACATCATTTGTTTACTTTTGAACACTGGCAAAAATCAAACATTTCCCCTACTTTGAGCTCCATTTCCAGGTTCTTTTTATAGTAAAATCAATCAAAATCACCTCAATTTCTATAATATGTTTTCCATTCTATCAAATGAGACCAAGAAAACGAGAATACAACCACAAATATACGAAAATAGACCTCAAAGTTGGCATTTTAATTAAAAAAAATGGTCGGAGCTTTTTTATCTCATTATGCACTGCGTGCTCCAGGATTTTTTTTATATGGTGCACACTGACCACACAGACCCATTCTCTCACATGTGGGCCTACCAGCTTTCTCCTGCTTGATTTGAAGCCGCTAGAATTTATGAGTATATATACGTCATAAGTAGTCATGAGTAGACTTCAGGATGTACATGTTTATAGAGGGGCCACAGATATATCAGATCACTTTCTAGTTGTAGCTACACTGAGAGTAAAAGGTAGATGGGATACAAGGAGAATAGAAGCATCAGGGAAGAGAGAGGTGAAGGTTTATAAACTAAAAGAGGAGGCAGTTAGGGTAAGATATAAACAGCTATTGGAGGATAGATGGGCTAATGAGAGCATAGGCAATGGGGTCGAAGAGGTATGGGGTAGGTTTAAAAATCTAGTGTTAGAGTGTTCAGCAGAAGTTTGTGGTTACAGGAAAGTGGGTGCAGGAGGGAAGAGGAGCGATTGGTGGAATGATGATGTAAAGAGAGTAGTAAGGGAGAAAAAGTTAGCATATGAGAAGTTTTTACAAAGTAGAAGTGATGCAAGGAGGGAAGAGTATATGGAGAAAAAGAGAGAAGTTAAGAGAGTGGTGAAGCAATGTAAAAAGAGAGCAAATGAGAGAGTGGGTGAGATGTTATCAACAAATTTTGTTGAAAATAAGAAAAAGTTTTGGAGTGAGATTAACAAGTTAAGAAAGCCTAGAGAACAAATGGATTTGTCAGTTAAAAATAGGAGAGGAGAGTTATTAAATGGAGAGTTAGAGGTATTGGGAAGATGGAAGGAATATTTTGAGGAATTGTTAAATGTTGATGAAGATAGGGAAGCTGTGATTTCGTGTATAGGGCAAGGAGGAATAACATCTTGTAGGAGTGAGGAAGAGCCAGTTGTGAGTGTGGGGGAAGTTCGTGAGGCAGTAGGTAAAATGAAAGGGGGTAAGGCAGCCGGGATTGATGGGATAAAGATAGAAATGTTAAAAGCAGGTGGGGATATAGTTTTGGAGTGGTTGGTGCAATTATTTAATAAATGTATGGAAGAGGGTAAGGTACCTAGGGATTGGCAGAGAGCATGCATAGTTCCTTTGTATAAAGGCAAAGGGGATAAAAGAGAGTGCAAAAATTATAGGGGGATAAGTCTGTTGAGTGTACCTGGTAAAGTGTATGGTAGAGTTATAATTGAAAGAATTAAGAGTAAGACGGAGAATAGGATAGCAGATGAACAAGGAGGCTTTAGGAAAGGTAGGGGGTGTGTGGACCAGGTGTTTACAGTGAAACATATAAGTGAACAGTATTTAGATAAGGCTAAAGAGGTCTTTGTGGCATTTATGGATTTGGAAAAGGCGTATGACAGGGTGGATAGGGGGGCAATGTGGCAGATGTTGCAAGTGTATGGTGTAGGAGGTAGGTTACTGAAAGCAGTGAAGAGTTTTTACGAGGATAGTGAGGCTCAAGTTAGAGTATGTAGGAAAGAGGGAAATTTTTTCCCAGTAAAAGTAGGCCTTAGACAAGGATGTGTGATGTCACCGTGGTTGTTTAATATATTTATAGATGGGGTTGTAAGAGAAGTAAATGCGAGGGTCTTGGCAAGAGGCGTGGAGTTAAAAGATAAAGAATCACACACAAAGTGGGAGTTGTCACAGCTGCTCTTTGCTGATGACACTGTGCTCTTGGGAGATTCTGAAGAGAAGTTGCAGGGATTGGTGGATGAATTTGGTAGGGTGTGCAAAAGAAGAAAATTAAAGGTGAATACAGGAAAGAGTAAGGTTATGAGGATAACAAAAAGATTAGGTGATGAAAGATTGAATATCAGATTGGAGGGAGAGAGTATGGAGGAGGTGAACGTATTCAGATATTTGGGAGTGGACGTGTCAGCGGATGGGTCTATGAAAGATGAGGTGAATCATAGAATTGATGAGGGAAAAAGAGTGAGTGGTGCACTTAGGAGTCTGTGGAGACAAAGAACTTTGTCCTTGGAGGCAAAGAGGGGAATGTATGAGAGTATAGTTTTACCAACGCTCTTATATGGGTGTGAAGCGTGGGTGATGAATGTTGCAGCGAGGAGAAGGCTGGAGGCAGTGGAGATGTCATGTCTGAGGGCAATGTGTGGTGTGAATATAATGCAGAGAATTCGTAGTTTGGAAGTTAGGAGGAGGTGCGGGATTACCAAAACTGTTGTCCAGAGGGCTGAGGAAGGGTTGTTGAGGTGGTTCGGACATGTAGAGAGAATGGAGCGAAACAGAATGACTTCAAGAGTGTATCAGTCTGTAGTGGAAGGAAGGCGGGGTAGGGGTCGGCCTAGGAAGGGTTGGAGGGAGGGGGTAAAGGAGGTTTTGTGTGCGAGGGGCTTGGACTTCCAGCAGGCATGCGTGAGCGTGTTTGATAGGAGTGAATGGAGACAAATGGTTTTTAATACTTGACGTGCTGTTGGAGTGTGAGCAAAGTAACATTTATGAAGGGATTCAGGGAAACCGGCAGGCCGGACTTGAGTCCTGGAGATGGGAAGTACAGTGCCTGCACTCTGAAGGAGGGGTGTTAATGTTGCAGTTTAAAAACTGTAGTGTAAAGCACCCTTCTGGCAAGACAGTGATGGAGTGAATGATGGTGAAAGTTTTTCTTTTTCGGGCCACCCTGCCTTGGTGGGAATCGGCCGGTGTGATAATAAAAAAAAATAATAAAATAAAATATACGTCAAACACGGTACCTCGTAAGACGTATATATACTGCCGCGACAGTCAAAGGGTTAAGGCCAGCTGAGGCCCTAAGTACAGATCAGTAATGGTGCCCCCTCAGCCCTTCCATTGCTTAGCTTGATAGACGTTTAGACTCGGTAAGTGCTGAAGGTGAAATAATACATTAAAAATTAAAGTTTTCTTCAAGGTCATTCCCCACACCAGAACACACAATTACATTAAATATACAGTGGACCCCCGCATAACAATT
Source organism: Cherax quadricarinatus (assembly GCF_038502225.1). Taxonomy (NCBI): domain Eukaryota; kingdom Metazoa; phylum Arthropoda; class Malacostraca; order Decapoda; family Parastacidae; genus Cherax; species Cherax quadricarinatus. The sequence goes on along the minus strand of NW_027195868.1, from coordinate 100,994 downwards.
ACCTCCGAATGCGACCAATTATGTAAGTGTATTTATGTAAGTGCGTTTGTACGTGTATGTTTGGGGGTCTGAAATGGACTAATCTACTTCACAATATTTCTTATGGGAACAAATTCGGTCAGTACTGGCACCTGAACATACTTCTGGAGTGAAAAAATATCGTTAACCGGGGGTCCACTGTATACTGTTTTTATTAAATTAATTTAACAATAAATAGCAAGCAGTATAAGCCAATTACTTATAACTAGGGCAACAGAAAAAAATAAATTTCATCAATACTTTCTGTACTTTTTAAGAAAACTGTTATAAGGGAAAAATGGAAATGCAGACATTTATTGAAAACTATTTTTAATCACCCTCCAAAAGTTTATAAGACAAAATAAAAAAATAAGATCTGATTTTATCATCACTGAAATTATGTGATCTCGAGAGCATACTTTTCTGTTTATTGTTGCCTGCTTATAAATTTATTATTTAAAAAGTATCCTCAAGTCCTCAAAATCAGTCAGGCATAAATCTTCAATATTTAGCAGTGCTAAGGCATCCAGCCAGTGTTGGAGTAAAGATGTTCTCTTGGGGTTTCTTATATGCTTGAGCTGAGAAAATGAATGCTCCTCTCTGCAGTTTGTGACCATTAATGTTAAAAATATGCACAAGGCGATGTCTATGTCTGGAAATGCACTCTCAGGTTTGTATTATGAAATTTAAAAAACAGATTCCGTTATGCTGAACTTTATAACAGTTTTTGTTGCACTGAACTTACATTGTACGTGAGTGAAACTGCTGAAGCTCAGCATAGAGGCTGGTGTCCAAGTCCTCTGGGTGAGCATCAGTTAACTTCAGAACGCTGGTTTGTCATTACTTCACTGGTATGATTTTTGTTAGTTGCAGAAAGGTTAAAAAAAAAAAAAAGCATTTGCTATGCTGTCTATCTTTTAAGTATCGGTGGGCATGCTTAAACAGAGCTTCACTTTACAGTTCTTTGCTATACAGCATTTTGCTAATGCAACTGTTTTCAAGTAGTACTATAACTATTCTTCATTAATTCAGACTTCCTGCAATAAATTTGAATATTAAAATGGTATAAAATACCGACAGGTTGTTAGGCAAGACATGCATGGAATAGTTGGGTATACTTATTTCAAAACGTTTCACCAACACAGTAGGCTTCTTCAATTGAGTACAGAAAAGTTTGAGAGGGATGTGACCTCTCAATGATTACATTCTTGCTTCTGCTAGTGGCCTCCATCTCATCACCTGACAGTATATAATGTTCCATACTGTCACTTCAACTCCACATCGTTTCAGACTTTGGAACAAATACTCTTCTCCAGGCTGAGAGACTGCCCACCTCAAAGCTAGATCTTCAAGGGTGATGGACTGATTACATTGTCGTCACATCTTTTCTGCTTTTACAAACTTTTCTGTACTCGACTGAAGAAGCCTACTGTGTAGGCGAAATGTTTTGACATAAAGATACTTAACTGTTGTATGTGTGTCTTGCCTTACAATAAATTTATTCACCACTCATCATAAAGTAAGGAAAAAATATTTTAAGGAAAGTAATGCATGTACTGCATTTTTGTTTTTTAGACCTAGCTCTATTGCTCACTTAATATAAGATAATATAAACATTTTCAGGCATTTATATGTACACCTACCATCCGACTTACGACCTGCTCGATATGCGACGACTCGACTTATGACCGTGTTTTTTATGCCAAATTTCTGGGAAATAAGTGTTTGTGTTGTACACAGTGTTTATCCTAAATCTTACAGTATAAAATACAGTACTAACAGCATAAAAAATAAAGTAAAACATGAAATACCAAAATAAAACTAAATTTTTGTAATGACTTTTATTTTATTATGTTGATATTCAGTAGTAAAGTTCGACTTGCGTCCATTTCAACTTACGACCAGTTTCTTGGAACCGAACTCTGTCGTAAGTCGGATGGTAGGTGTATTTGAAAGTGAAAAAAGCCATGTTTCACTTTACAGCAGTAACCAAGAGCCTATCCTGGTGTATAAGTGGGGCCCTCCTGTATCAAAGTACAACACTTAATTGCTAAATTATCAAAGCTAAGCACTAAACCAACAAGGGTCATACAGTGCTACAAGGTAGGATGTGTGTACTCTATTTGTGGTTGCAGGCCTATTCAACGGGGGTTCCTTGCAGTGGTGAAGAGGCTCTTGATGTGAGAAATTGGACCCTTCGGTCTTCTTTGTCTGATTGAACCTAATTACCCCCCATTCCTTCCATCCCCTGTCTCATCTTCCCCATTCCTCCTCTCCCCATCCCTCCCCTTTTCCTTTCCTGTTTTCAGCCTTTGAGGTTGTTCCTTTAGGCATTGTAGTTCCTAGATCTGGGAAGGGGCTCCAGGGCCCATCCCAGTCCATAGAGATCCTTGGTGGTAGTGTAGTTTGCTGTGGGATTTGGAATTTCCTCTCCTGTCCCCTCCCAGGTTTCTTCCTCTCCTGTCCCCTCCCAGGTTTCTTCCTCTCCTGTCCCCTCCCAGGTTTCTTCCTCTCCTGTCCCCTCCCAGGTTTCTTCCTCTCCTGTCCCCTCCCAGGTTTCTTCCTCTCCTGTCCCCTCCCAGGTTTCTTCCTCTCCTGTCCCCTCCCAGGTTTCTTCCTCTCCTGTCCCCTCTCAGGTTTCTTCCTCTTCTGTCCCCTCCCAGGTTTCTTCCTCTTCTGTCCCCTCCCAGGTTTCTTCCTCTCCTGTCCCCTCCCAGGTTTCTTCTCCTGTCCCCTCCCAGGTTTCTTCTCCTGTCCCCTCCCAGGTTTCTTCCTCTCCTGTCCCCTCCCAGGTTTCTTCCTCTCCTGTCCCCTCCCAGGTTTCTTCCTCTCCTGTCCCCTCCAAGGTTTCTTCTCCTGTCCCATCCCAAGTTTCTTCTTCTCCTGTCCCCTCCCAAGTTTCTTCTTCTCCTGTCCCCTTCCAGGTTTCTTCCTCTCCTGTCCCCTTCCAGGTTTCTTCCTCTCCTGTCCCCTTCCAGGTTTCTTCCTCTCCTGTCCCCTCCCAGGTTTCTTCCTCTCCTGTCCCCTCCCAGGTTTCTTCTTCTCCTGTCCCCTCCCAGGTTTCTTCCTCTCCTGTCCCCTCCCAGGTTTCTTCCTCTCCTGTCCCCTCCCAGGTTTCTTCCTCTCCTGTCCCCTCCCAGGTTTCTTCCTCTCCTGTCCCCTACCAGGGTTCTTCGCCTGTCCCCTCCCAGGTTTCTTCTCCTGTCCCCTCCCAGGTTTCTTCTTCTCCTGTCCCCTCCCAGGTTTCTTCTTCTCCTGTCCCCTCCCAGGTTTCTTCCTCTCCTGTCCCCTCCCAGGTTTCTTCCTCTCCTGTCCCATCCCAGGTTTCTTCCTCTCCTGTCCCCTCCCAGGTTTCTTCCTCTCCTGTCCCCTTCCAGGTTTCTTCTCCTGTCCCCTCCCAGGTTTCTTCCTCTCCTGTCCCCTCCCAGGTTTCTTCCTCTCCTGTCCCCTCCCAGGTTTCTTCCTCTCCTGTCCCCTCCCAGGTTTCTTCCTCTCCTGTCCCCTCCCAGGTTTCTTCCTCTCCTGTCCTCTCCCAGGTTTCTTCCTCTCCTGTCTCCTCCCAGGTTTCTTCCTGTCCTTTCTCCTCCCAGGTTTCTTCCTCTCCTTTCTCCTCCCAGGTTTCTTCTCCTGTCCCCTCCCAGGTTTCTTCTTCTCCTGTCCCCTCCCAGGTTTCTTCTTCTCCTGTCCCCTCCCAGGTTTCTTCTTCTGTCCTCTCCCAGGTTTCTTCTTCTCCTGTTCCCTCCCAGGTTTCTTCCTCACCTGTCCCCTCCCAGGTTTCTTCCTCTCCTGTCCCCTCCCAGGTTTCTTCCTCTCCTGTCTCCTCCCAGGTTTCTTCCTCTCCTGTCTCCCAGGTTTCTTCCTCTCCTTTCTCCTCCCAGGTTTCTTCCTCTCCTTTCTCCTCCCAGGTTTCTTCTCCTGTAACCTCCCAGGTTTCTTCTTCTCCTCTCCCCTCCCAGGTTTCTTCTTCTCCTGTCCCCTCCCAGGTTTCTTCTTCTCTTGTCCCCTCCCAGGTTTCTTCCTCTCCTGTCCCCTCCCAGGTTTCTTCTTCTCCTGTCCCCTCCCAGGTTTCTTCCTCTCCTGTCCCCTCCCAGGTTTCTTCCTCCTGTCCCCTCCCAGGTTTCTTCTCCTGTCCCCTCCCAGGTTTCTTCTTCTCCTGTCCCCTCCCAGGTTTCTTCTTCTCCTGTCCCCTCCCAGGTTTCTTCTTCTCCTGTCCCCTCCCAGGTTTCTTCTTCTCCTGTCCCCTCCCAGGTTTCTTCTTCTCTTGTCCCCTCCCAGGTTTCTTCTTCTCCTGTCCCCTCCCAGGTTTGCTCTCCTGTCCCCTCCCAGGTTTCTTCTTCTCCTGTCCCCTCCCAGGTTTCTTCTTCTGCTGTCCCCTCCCAGGTTTCTTCTTCTCCTGTCCCCTCCCAGGTTTCTTCCTCTCCTGTCCCCTCCCAGGTTTCTTCCTCTCCTGTCCCCTCCCAGGTTTCTTCTTCTCCTGTCCCCTCCCAGGTTTCTTCTTCTGTCCTCTCCCAGGTTTCTTCTTCTCCTGTCCTCTCCCAGGTTTCTTCTCCTGTCCTCTCCCAGGTTTCTTCCTCACCTGTTCCCTCCCAGGTTTCTTCCTCACCTGTCCCCTCCCAGGTTTCTTCCTCTCCTGTCCCCTCCCAGGTTTCTTCCTCTCCTGTCCCCTCCCAGGTTTCTTCCTCTCCTGTCTCCCAGGTTTCTTCCTCTCCTTTCTCCTCCCAGGTTTCTTCCTCTCCTTTCTCCTCCCAGGTTTCTTCTCCTGTCCCCTCCCAGGTTTCTTCTCCTGTCCCCTCCCAGGTTTCTTCTCCTGTCCCCTCCCAGGTTTCTTCTTCTCCTGTCCCCTCCCAGGTTTCTTCCTCTCCTGTCCCCTTCCAGGTTTCTTCTCCTGTCCCCTCCCAGGTTTCTTCCTCTCCTGTCCCCTCCCAGGTTTCTTCCTCTCCTGTCCTCTCCCAGGTTTCTTCCTCTCCTGTCTCCTCCCAGGTTTCTTCCTGTCCTTTCTCCTCCCAGGTTTCTTCCTCTCCTTTCTCCTCCCAGGTTTCTTCTCCTGTCCCCTCCCAGGTTTCTTCTTCTCCTGTCCCCTCCCAGGTTTCTTCTTCTCCTGTCCCCTCCCAGGTTTCTTCTTCTGTCCTCTCCCAGGTTTCTTCTTCTCCTGTTCCCTCCCAGGTTTCTTCCTCACCTGTCCCCTCCCAGGTTTCTTCCTCTCCTGTCCCCTCCCAGGTTTCTTCCTCTCCTGTCTCCTCCCAGGTTTCTTCCTCTCCTGTCTCCCAGGTTTCTTCCTCTCCTTTCTCCTCCCAGGTTTCTTCCTCTCTTTTCTCCTCCCAGGTTTCTTCTCCTGTCGCCTCCCAGATTTCTTCTTCTCCTGTCCCCTCCCAGGTTTCTTCTTCTCCTGTCCCCTCCCAGGTTTCTTCTTCTCTTGTCCCCTCCCAGGTTTCTTCCTCTCCTGTCCCCTCCCAGGTTTCTTCTTCTCCTGTCCCCTCCCAGGTTTCTTCCTCTCCTGTCCCCTCCCAGGTTTCTTCCTCCTGTCCCCTCCCAGGTTTCTTCTCCTGTCCCCTCCCAGGTTTCTTCTCCTGTCCCCTCCCAGGTTTCTTCTTCTCCTGTCCCCTCCCAGGTTTCTTCTTCTCCTGTCCCCTCCCAGGTTTCTTCTTCTCCTGTCCCCTCCCAGGTTTCTTCTTCTCTTGTCCCCTCCCAGGTTTCTTCTTCTCCTGTCCCCTCCCAGGTTTGCTCTCCTGTCCCCTCCCAGGTTTCTTCTTCTCCTGTCCCCTCCCAGGTTTCTTCTTCTGCTGTCCCCTCCCAGGTTTCTTCTTCTCCTGTCCCCTCCCAGGTTTCTTCCTCTCCTGTCCCCTCCCAGGTTTCTTCCTCTCCTGTCCCCTCCCAGGTTTCTTCTTCTCCTGTCCCCTCCCAGGTTTCTTCTTCTGTCCTCTCCCAGGTTTCTTCTTCTCCTGTCCTCTCCCAGGTTTCTTCTCCTGTTCCCTCCCAGGTTTCTTCCTCACCTGTCCCCTCCCAGGTTTCTTCCTCTCCTGTCCCCTCCCAGGTTTCTTCCTCTCCTGTCCCCTCCCAGGTTTCTTCCTCTCCTGTCTCCCAGGTTTCTTCCTCTCCTTTCTCCTCCCAGGTTTCTTCCTCTCTTTTCTCCTCCCAGGTTTCTTCTCCTGTCCCCTCCCAGGTTTCTTCTCCTGTCCCCTCCCAGGTTTCTTCTCCTGTCCCCTCCCAGGTTTCTTCTTCTCCTGTCCCCTCCCAGGTTTCTTCTTCTCTTGTCCCCTCCCAGGTTTCTTCCTCTCCTGTCCCCTCCCAGGTTTCTTCCTCTCCTGTCCCCTCCCAGGTTTCTTCTCCTGTCCCCTCCCAGGTTTCTTCCTCCTGTCCCCTCCCAGGTTTCTTCTCCTGTCCCCTCCCAGGTTTCTTCTCCTGTCTCCTCCCAGATTTCTTCTTCTCCTGTCCCCTCCCAGGTTTCTTCTTCTCCTGTCCCCTCCCAGGTTTCTTCTTCTCCTGTCCCCTCCCAGGTTTCTTCTTCTCCTGTCCCCTCCCAGGTTTCTTCTTCTCCTGTCCCCTCCCAGGTTTCTTCTTCTCTTGTCCCCTCCCAGGTTTCTTCTTCTCCTGTCCCCTCCCAGGTTTGCTCTCCTGTCCCCTCCCAGGTTTCTTCTTCTCCTGTCCCCTCCCAGGTTTCTTCTTCTCCTGTCCCCTCCCAGGTTTCTTCCTCTCCTGTCCCCTCCCAGGTTTCTTCGTCTCCTGTCCCCTCCCAGGTTTCTTCCTCTCCTGTCCCCTCCCAGGTTTCTTCCTCTCCTGTCCCCTCCCAGGTTTCTTCCTCTCCTGTCCCCTCCCAGGTTTCTTCTCCTGTCCCCTCCCAGGTTTCTTCTCCTGTCCCTTCCCAGGTTTCTTCTTCTCTTGTCCCCTCCCAGGTTTCTTCTTCTGTCCTCTCCCAGGTTTCTTCCTCACCTGTCCCCTCCCAGGTTTCTTCCTCACCTGTCCCCTCCCAGGTTTCTTCCTCACCTGTCCCCTCCCAGGTTTCTTCTTCTCCTGTCCTCTCCCAGATTTCTTCCTCACCTGTCCTCTCCCAGGTTTCTTCCTCACCTGTCCTCTCCCAGGTTTCTTCCTCACCTGTCCCCTCCCAGGTTTCTTCCTCACCTGTCCCCTCCCAGGTTTCTTCCTCACCTGTCCCCTCCCAGGTTTCTTCCTCACCTGTCCCCTCCCAGGTTTCTTCCTCACCTGTCCCCTCCCAGGTTTCTTCCTCTCCTGTCCCCTCCCATGTTTCTTCCTCTCCTGTCTCCTCCCAGGTTCCTTCCTCTCCTTTCTCCTCCCAGATTTCTTCTTCTCCTGTCCCCTCCCAGATTTCTTCTCCTGTCCCCTCCCAGGTTTCTTCTCCTGTCCCCTCCCAGGTTTCTTCCTCTCCTGTCCCCTCCCAGGTTTCTTCCTCTTCTGTCCCCTCCCAGGTTTCTTCCTCTCCTGTCCCTTCCCAGGTTTCTTCCTCTCCTGTCCCTTCCCAGGTTTCTTCCTCTCCTGTCCCCTCCCAGGTTTCTTCCTCCTGTCCCCTCACAGGTTTCTTCTCCTGTCCCCTCCCAGGTTTCTTCTCCTGTCCCCTCCCAGGTTTCTTCTTCTCCTGTCCCCTCCCAGGTTTCTTCTTCTCTAGTCCCCTCCCAGGTTTCTTCCTCTCCTGTCCCCTCCCAGGTTTCTTCCTCTCCTGTCCCCTCTCAGGTTTCTTCTTCTCCTGTCCCCTCCCAGGTTTGCTCTCCTGTCCCCTCCCAGGTTTCTTCTTCTCCTGTCCCCTCCCAGGTTTCTTCCTCTCCTGTCCCCTCCCAGGTTGCTTCCTCTCCTGTCCCCTCCCAGGTTGCTTCCTCTCCTGTCCCCTCCCAGCTTGCTTCCTCTCCTGTCCCCTCCCAGGTTGCTTCCTCTCCTGTCCCCTCCCAGGTTTCTTCCTCTCCTGTCCCCTCCCAGGTTTCTTCCTCTCCTGTCCCCTCCCAGGTTTCTTCCTCCTGTCCCCTCCCAGGTTTCTCCTGTCCCCTCCCAGGTTTCTTCTCCTGTCCCCTCCCAGGTTTCTTCTTCTCCTGTCCCCTCCCAGGTTTATTCTTCTCCTGTCCTCTCCCAGGTTTCTTCCTCACCTGTCCCCTCCCAGGTTTCTTCCTCACCTGTCCCCTCCCAGGTTTCTTCCTCACCTGTCCCCTCCCAGGTTTCTTCCTCACCTGTCCCCTCCCAGGTTTCTTCCTCTCCTGTCCCCTCCCATGTTTCTTCCTCTCCTGTCTCCTCCCAGATTTCTTCTTCTCCTGTCCCCTCCCAGGTTTCCTCTCCTGTCCCCTCCCAGGTTTCTTGTTCTCCTGTCCCCTCCCAGGTTTCTTCTTCTCCTGTCCCCTTCCAGGTTTCTTCCTCTCCTGTTCCCTCCCAGGTTTCTTCCTCTCCTGTCCCCTCCCAGGTTTCTTCCTCTCCTGTCCCCTCCCAGGTTTCTTCCTCTCCTGTCCCCTCCCAGGTTTCTTCCTCTCCTGTCCCCTCCCATTGCTACTTCTGCACTGATGGACACTGATCCACCTCCCATTGCTACTCTCTACTCTTCTTCATCCGCATAACTCTTCACAGCGTTCCAATCCTTCACTGCTAACTCGTTTTCCGCTGCCTCCATATGTGGATTTTACTAACCCTTCTAGTCCATAGATACTTATTACTTCATATTTCCTGTATCCTTCTCTTTGCAAATTATGGCTTATTTACAGTGGAACTTCCGATGCCTCAGTGATAACCGGGCTGAGCTTCAGGTGTTGCTCTCCAGGTTTTCCCGTTTATGTTAGTTTACAAAATCTCAAATTACGCTCCACTGTTATCCATCCCATCTCGGGCTATGTTTTTTTATATTCATCAGATCCTTTTCCTAATGAAATCTTTAATAAGAGCGCACTTCTTATATGCACGGATAATCCATACCGTTAACTCTTTGTTCATACTTCGCTGCATTACACTGCAGGCTGTATCCACTTGCATAAGTGGTAACCAATCTGTTCTTTGTATATCTCTCCTCCTCGGGCATTATCTATTCCAAATGTTGCATTTCTGGTTTCTTTCTTACCTCCACCTCTAGTGTTACTTGGCGATTTTAATGCCCAACATTTCCTCTTTGAGGGGGGGGATTCTCACTGTGACTTCCCACAGCATTCAGTTGGAGGCTTTTCTTGCTTTCCCCCCCTCTCTCCATGTTTTAAATATGGGTACTCCCACCCATTTTGATCCTCATACTCATCCTCTCTTGCATTGATCTCTCTGTATGCACTTCAACTGTACTAGACTTCACCTGGTCCGGACTTGCATGACAGCAATCATTTTCTAATCATCCTTACTTTTCCTTCATATTCACCACCACCTTGTAGCCCACACTGGCAATTTGTCCTAGCAAATTGGGACCTTTACTCTCATCTAACTGCTTTTATTGAGGTTCCTTCTTCGTCCTCCATTGATGAGCTTTTACATCTCTTCTCGACCTCGGTTTTAACAGCAGCTTCACAATCTCTACCAGGTATTTTCAGAAGTGCGTGCCTTGGTGGTCTCCTGCTTGTGCTAGGGCAGTATGTTTGAAATGTGCTGCGTGGGGCAAGTACCAGTACAACAGAACCAGAGAGAGACTCCTTGATTTTAAGCAGAAGAGAGCGGTCACTTAGTGTCATCTGTGACGCTAAAAGCACTTGCTGGTGGGATTATTTTTTTTTACCATCACTTCTGCCTTCTCTATGAGTGCAGTCTGGAAAAAAATATGGCAACTATCCCGACTCGGCTAATGTTTTTTGGGTTTCTGGTGTTGATATCGCAAACCCTCTTGACGTTACCACAGAAATTAGTAATCATGTATGTATCTCTCAGGGGCTTCATCTATGCCCCTCATTTCGTTCCTCAAAGTCTGCCAGAGACTTAGCACCCTTAAGCTTTTCTTCTATCAGGGAAGAATCTTATAATGTGCCTTTTACATTTCTGGAACTGGAGACAACACTCTCAGCTTGCTGGTCATCTGCAGCAGGGCCTGATGACATTTATACTTGCATGTACCGCCCACAGGATGGGTATGGGGTGCATAATAAACATATTAAACTAAATGCTACAGCATTTACATCAGTCAGCCCTTGCAGTCGTCTTATTTGGTCACAAGAAGTTCTCCAGCTGTGGAAATCTACCATTGTTCTCTCTTACTGAAAACCAGGTACTACGGGGCATGATGCCTCCCACTATCGTCCCATTGCTCTTACCAGTGCAATTTGCAAGGTGATGGAACTTCTGGTAAATAGACGTTTGATGTGATATTTAGAAACACACAACAGTCTTTCCACTAGTTAACATGGCTTTCATAAAGGCTGTTTTACTACTGACCCTTTACTACGCTTGGATACTTATGTTCATAATGCCTTTGCCAGTAACTCGGTTATCACCATTTTTTTTTTTGACCTTGAGAAGGCATATGACACAAATTGGAGGTATAATATCTTGGCCCAGGCCCACTCCTTAAGCCTCCGAGGCAATCTACCATTTTTCCTTAAGAACTTCTTAACTTAAAGACATTTCCATGTTCGCGTTAATAATATCCTTTCCCTGGACATTGTCCAGGCTGAACGTGTCCCCCAGGGGTGTGTTCTGAGCACAATGTTTTTTCTCCTTGCTATAAATGATCTGGCCTCTATTCTTCCATCCAATCTTTCGTCATTGCTCTATGTTGATGACTTTGCTATAGCTTGTGCAGGCGCTGACTGTCACCTCACTTAGTTTCTCATCAGCATGCAATCAGCCATGTTTCCAATTGGACCACCAGGAGACTCCTGGGTTTAAATTTTCTAGTACTAAAACTCGCCAAATTATTTTCACTAGATGTTCTGTCATCTCTGATCATCCATTGTACCTGTATGGCTTGCTTATCCCAGAACGTGATACGGTACTTGCTCCCATCTTGTTCCTCATCCTCATATCTGACATAGACAAGGATGTCAGCCACAGCACCGTGTCTTCCTTTGCAGATGACACCCGAATCTGCATGACAGTGTCTTCCATTGCAGACACTGCAAGGCTCCAGGCGGACATCAACCAAATCTTTCAGTGGGCTGCAGAAAACAATATGAAGTTTAACGATGAGAAATTTCAATTACTCAGATATGGTAAACACGAGGAAATTAAATCTTCATCAGAGTACAAAACAAATTCTGGCTACAAAATAGAGCGAAACACCAACGTCAAAGACCTGGGAGTGATCATGTAGGAGGATCTCACCTTCAAGGACCATAACACTGTATCAATCGCATCTGCTGGAAAAATGACAGGATGGATAATGAGAACCTTCAAAACTAGGGATGCCAAGCCCATGATGACACTCTTCAGGTCACTTGTTCTATCTAGGCTGGAATATTGCTGCACACTAACAGCACCTTTCAAGGCAGGTGAAATTGCTGACCTAGAAAATATACAGAGAACCTTCACGGTGCGCATAACGGAGATAAAACACCTCAATTACTGGGAGCGCTTGAGGTTCCTGAACCTGAATGCCCTGGAATGCAGGCGGGAGAGATACATGATTATATACACCTGGAAAATCCTAGAGGAACTAGTACCGAACTTGCACACGAAAATCACTCACTACGAAAGCAAAAGACTTGGCAGACGATGCAACATCCCCCCAATGAAAAGTAGGGGTGTCACTAGCACGTTAAGAGACCATACAATAAGTGTCAGGGGCCCGAGACTGTTCAACTGCCTCCCAGCATACATAAGGGGGATTACCAACAGACCTCTAGCAGTCTTGAAGCTGGCACTGGACAAGCACCTAAGTCGGTTCCTGACCAGCCGGGCTGTGGCTCGTACGTTGGTTTGCGTGCAGCCAGCAGTAACAGCCTGGTTGATCAGGCTCTGATCCACCAGGAGGCCTGGTCACAGACCGGGCTGTGGGGGCGTTGACCCCCGGAACTCTCTCCAGGTAAACTCCAGGTCAGGTTTCTCGGCCTAATGTTTGACCGTAGGTTATCCTGGAAACCTCACATTACCTCTCTGAAGGCAATTTGTCACAGCCGGCTGAACCTCCTTAAAACCCTTGCTCATCTTTCATGGGTGGCTGATTGTAGGACTCTCCTCTGACTACATTCAGCCCTAATTTTATATTCAGCAGCCTCCCCTGCAACTCTCTCTAGCCTTAATCCCATCCATCACCAAGGATTACATTTATGCCTCGGTGCTTTTCGCTCTTCACTGGTTGAGAGCCTCTATGCAGAGGCGAATATTCCATCCTTGTCCAATCGCTGTGATGCTCATTGCCTTTGCTATTACGTTCGCTCTCATGAACTCTGCAATCTTTCCACATACAGGATAGTCACTGATGTTAGTAGACGTTCTTTATTTGTTCGTTGCCCCTGTTTACTCCATCCCTCTTCCCTTTGTCTACATTCGCTCTTATCTTTTCTTCAGTTACCACCTTTCTATGTTCATCTAGCATCTCGCTTTTCCCTACCTCTTGAGAAATTCTGACGGTTTGTGTCTGTTCTTTCCCACTGCTATGCGTGAAAGCCCAACTGCCTACGGTGACTTCTTGCTTTCTTTTTCTTAACCACTTTCGATCTCATTCTCATGCCATCGCAGTGTACACCGATGGTTCCAAGTCTTCTGATGGCGTCGGATATGCAGCATTGTTTCCGAACAGCATCGTGCGAGGGCATTTATTATCCCTGGCTAGCATTTTTATGGCTGAAATGTATGTCACACTAATCCATATTGTTTCTGTCACCATTTGTGGTCGTTTCAGACTCCCTTAGTGCTGTACTGGCTATACAAAAATTTGATACACCTTAATATTGTTTTTTGTTGGGTTCCCAGTCATGTTGACATACAGGGCAATAAACAGGAAGACACTGCTGTGCGGTCAGCAGTACATGACCTCCGTTTCATATAGAGGTAATTGTTATCCACCTTCGCACCCGTTGGCAACAACATTGGTCTGATCTGCTCCATAGTAAACTACATTCTATTAAACCGAGTATTAGTTTCTGGCCCTCTTCTTATTAGTGTCGAGGTTGGGAGACTATTCCCATCTTCACATCGGCCATACTCGTCATACTCATGGGTATCTCATGGAGAGGCGTCCTGTTCCACTCTGTGAAAATTGTCAGGTTCCAGTTTCTGTTAGCCACATTTTGTTGGACTGCCCACTATCAATGAGCATGCAGAATTTACCTCTGTTGTTGCCGCTCTGATGCTCTTTACCTTCCTTTCTTACTGATGGACCCTCCTTCAAGCCAGACTCTTTAATTGACTTTGACAGCAACTGATTTACTGCCAAACTCTAATGATGATGCCTCTGGTACTCCTCACAGCCCTTTCTATCTCAGTCTCCTGCTACCCTCTGCCCCTGCACTATCCATTGTCCCGCTGCACTCCAGGACCTAATAATCATCCCTCTCCCTCTTGCTAGCCAATACCCCTGCATCCTTTCCTGCCTGGCAGTCACTGTATGACCTTTGTAGGTTTAGTGCTTTTATTATAATTCACAATCAGTACCTCAAACCTTGGGCAGGTATTCTCAGAAATGCAAGCCTTGGTGGTTTCCTGCTATTCTCATGCGGTACGTTTGAAACGCGAGGCATGGAGCAGATAGTTACAAGAGCACCACAAAGTAACTCATTGATTTTAAGCAGACGAGAGCGGTCACTTGCCGTGTCATCCGTGAAGCTAATTGTACTTGTTGGCGGGATTATGTTTCTACCTCACTTCGGCTTCCTCTGTGAGTGCAGTCTGGAAAAATGTATGGAAACCGAGTGGCAAATACTCTCCAGACCCATCTTCCATTCTTCGGGTTGCCAGTGTCACCATAGCAAACCCTCTTGGAGTTGTCACTGAAATAGGTAATCATCTTGACCCCATCTCTCAGGGGCTCCATCCATGCCCCTCGTTTGTTTCCTCCAAGTCTGCCAGAGACTTAGTCTTTTCTTCTAGCAGAGTCTTATAATATGCCGATCATCGGCAGCTGGGCCTGATGACATTCATATTTGTATGCTCTAGCATTTACATCCATCAGCCCTTGCTATCCAATTACATCTATTTCATCTTATTTGGTCACAATGAGTTCTTCCCCAGCTATGGAAATCTGCCTTTAAATAAACTACGTACTTTGGGACATGATGCCTCCCACTATCATCCCATTGCTCTTACCAGTTCAGTTTGCAAGGTGATGGAACATCTGATAAATAGACGTTAGATGTGGTATTTAGAGACACACAATAGTCTCTCCACTAGTCAATATGGGTCTCGTAAGGGCTGTTCTACTATTGACCCCTTTGCCAATAACCACTTAGTTTTTAGTTAGTTTAATATGTTTATTATGCACCTCATACCCATCCTGTGGGCGGTAGTCAGAAGATTACAGAGGTACATAATGGGTCCAGGGACTGGACTCCAAAGGGCACCTAAAGTCAGTGCCTGACCAGCCGGGCAGTGGTTCGTACGTCGGGTTGCCTGCGCCCAACAGTAACAGCCTGGTTGATAAGGCCCTGATCTACCATGAGGCCTGGTCACAGACCTGTCCGGGGGGTCGTTGACCCCCAAAACCATCTCCAGGTATACTTTAGGTATACTTCCTCTAGCACTCCTCGTAGCCCTTTCTAAATCTCTCTTGTCCATTCCAGTCTTGCTACTGTATAATCCTGCACTATCCCCTGCCCCACTGCAATGTATGACCCTTGTAGGTTTAACGCATCTTTTTCATTATAATAATCATAAGCCTAGTTCCTTCTACTTTACTGTATGAAATAAGGAATAGTACAGCACTTGGTAGCAGTTCTAGCATTAGGGAAAAAGTTTGAGACTACTGTCAGTGTCAGAGTTGTCTGAGATACCAGACTCTACCACACGGAGGCTATGGAGTCGATGTGGGTTTAGTAACTGATGATGTCAGGAGGCATGCATATTACTGTCTAGGAAATCTGACACTTGGGGTTATTTATGTAGCAGAGGTTTTTATTGAAGTTACCTGCAATTATCAGGTGATTTTTATTAAGTGATTGTTATGTTTTGTAGGTTGTAATTTCAGCTGTCAGTGTTTTTGTCAGGTATTGTGTAAGTCGCAGTCAGTGTTCGTGTAAGGTATTGTGTAAGTCGCAGTCAGTGCTTGTGTAAGGTATTGTGTAAGTCGCAACAGCTGCTATGGATTAGTATTATTGACATTAATTTAAGCAAATATATATTCATTATATTCATCAGATCAGAGGTTACTTTATTTAATATCTTTATTGTGCTTCCTTACCTATCCTGTGGACGGTAGTTAAAAGATTACACAGGCACATAATGGGTCCAGGGACTTGTCCTCAACATTTCAGAAGCACTTAATGGGTTCAGGGACTGTACCTTAACATTTCAGAAGCACTTAATGGGTCCAGGGATTGGGCCACAAATTTTTGATAGCTAAACAAGTTACAATAGTAATGAACTATTTACATGTTTATATCTGCTTACAATAGTACTGGGTTATTTATGCAGACATGAATTATAGGTAGTAGGTTGGTAGACAGTAGCCGCCCAGGGAGGTACTACCGTCCTGCCAAGTGAGTGTAAAACGAAAGCCTGTAATTGCTTTACATGATGGTAGGATTGCTGGTATCTTTTATCTGTCTCATAAACATGCAAGATTACAGGTACGTTTTGCTACTTCTACTTACACTTAGGTCACACTGACCTAGGAAATGTACAGAGAACCTTCACGGCGCGCATAACGGAGATAAAACACCTCAATTACTGGGAGCGCTTGAGGTTCCTGAACCTGTATTCCCTGGAACGCAGGCGGGAGAGATACATGATTATATACAGCTGGAAAATCCTAGAGGGACTAGTACCGAACTTGCACACGAAAATCACTCACTACGAAAGCAAAAGACTTGGCAGACGATGCAACATCCCCCCAATGAAAAGCAGGGGTGTCACTAGCACGTTAAGAGACCATACAATAAGTGTCAGGGGCCCGAGACTGTTCAACTGCCTCCCAGCATACATAAGGGGGATTACCAACAGACCCCTGGCAGTCTTCAAGCTGGCACTGGACAAGCACCTAAAGTCGGTTCCTGATCAGCCGGGCTGTGGCTCGTACGTTGGTTTGCGTGCAGCCAGCAGTAACAGCCTGGTTGATCAGGCTCTGATCCACCAGGAGGCCTGGTCACAGACCGGGCCGCGGGGGCGTTGACCCCCGGAACTCTCTCCAGGTAAACTCCAGGTAAACACTACACATACACGTACATGTTCATTTATACACACTCGTCTGAGTTTTCTTTGATTTTATCTTAATAGTTCTTGATCTTATTACTTTTCCTTTTATATCCATGGGGAAGTGGAATAAGAATCTTTCCTCCGTAAGCCATGCGTGTTGTAAACGTCAACTAAAATCCCAGGAACAATGGGCCAGTAACCCCTTTTCCTGCAATAATTACTAAAAAGAAGAAAATTGTCAAAGTGGGAAGTCTGTGCGTGGATGTTGTGCAAATGATAGAGATAATTGTGGATGTTGTGAATGAGAAGCTGGATGTTCTGGCTTTAAGTGAAACAAAGCTGAAGGGGGTGGTAGAGTTTCAGTGGAGAGGAATAAATGGGATTAGGTCAGGGGTTTCAAATAGAGCTACAGAAGGAGTAGCAATAATGTTGAAGGATAACCTATGGCAGGAAAAGAGGGACTATAAATGTATTCGAAGATTATGTGGAGTAAAATAAAGGTTGGATGTGAAAAGTGGGTTATAGTAAGCATATATGCACCTGGAGAAGAGAGAAGTGGAGAGAGGAGAGAGAGATTTTGGGAAATGTTGAGTTAATGTGTGGGGAGTTTTGAACCAAGTGTGAGAGTAATGGTGGTTGGGGATTTCAGTGTTAAAGTGGGCAAAAATGTTGTGGAGGGAGTAGTAGGAAAATTTGGGGTGCCAGGGGTCAATGAAAATGGGGAGCCTTTAATTGAGCTTTGAGTAGGTTTGGTAACAAGTAATACATATTTTTGGAAGAAGAGGATAAATAAATATACAAGGTATGATATAGTGCATAATGAAAGTTTGTTAGATTATGTATTGGTGGATAAAAGGTTGATTGGTAGGCTCCAGGATGTACATGTTTATAGAGGGGCAACTGATATATCGGATCATTATTTAGTTGTGGCTACAGTTAGAGTAAGAGATAGATGGGAAAAGAGGAAGGTGGCAACAAGTAAGAGGGAGGTGAAAGTGTACAAACTAAGAGAGGAGGAAGTTCGGGTGAGATATAAGCAATTATTGGCAGAAAGGTGGGCTGGTGCAAGTATGAGTAGTAGGGGGGTTGAAGAGGGTTGGAATAGGTTTAAAAATGCAGTTTTAGAATGTAGGGCAGAAGTTTGTGGTTATAGGAGGGTGGGTGTAGGAGGAAAGAGGAGTGATTGGTGGAATGATGAAGTAAGGAGTGTGATAAAAGAGAAAAAGTTAGCTTATGAGAGATTTTTACAAAGCAGAAGTGTTATAAGAAAAGACGAGTATACGGAGAGTAAAATAAATGTGAAGAGAGTGGTGAGAGAGTACAAGAGGAGAGCAGATGATAGTGGGAGAGGCACTGTCAAGAAATTTTGCTGAAAATAAGAAAAAAAATTGGAGTGAGCTAAACAAGTTAAGAAAGCCTAAGGAACGAATGGATTTTTCGGTTAAAAAGAGTAGGGGAGTAATAGATGGGGAGATGAAGGTATTGGGTAGACGGTGAGAATATTTTGAGGAACTTTTAAATGTTGACAAAGAAAGGGAGACGGTAATTTCATGCACTGACTAGGGAGGTATACCATCTTTTAGGAGTGAAGAAGAGCAGGATGTGAGTATGGGGGAGGTGCGTGAGGCATTACATAGAATGAAAGGGGGTAAAGCAGCTGGAACTGACGGGATCATGACAGAAATGTTAAAAGCAGGGGGGGGGATATAGTGTTGGAGTGGTTGGTACTTTTGTTTAATAAATGTATGAAAGAGGGGAAGGTACCTAGGGATTGGTGGAGAGCATGTATAGTTTCTTTATATAAAGGGAAGGGGACTAAAGAGATTGTAAAAGTTATAGAGGAATAAGTTTACTGAGTATACCAGGAAAAGTGTATGGTAGGGTTATAATTGAAAGAATTAGAGGTAAGACAGAATGTAGGATTGCGGATGAGCAAGGAGGTTTTAGAGTGGGTAGGGGATGTGTAGATCAAGTGTTTACATTGAAGCATATATGTGAACAGTATTTAGATAAAGGTAGGGAAGTTTTTATTGCATTTATGGATTTAGAAAAGGTATATGATAGTGGATAGGGGAGCAATGTGGCAGATGTTGCAGGTATGTGGAATAATAGGTGGTAAGTTACTAAATGCTGTAAAGAATTTTTATGAGGATAATGAGGCCTAGGTTAGGGTAAGTAGAAGAGAGGGAGACTACTTCCCAGTAAAAGTAGGTCTTACACAGGGATGTGTAATGTCACCATTTTTGTGTAATACATTTGTAGATGGGGTTGTAAAAGAAGTAAATGCTAGAGTGTTCGGGAGAGGGGCGGGATTAAATTATGAGGAATCAAATACAAAATGGGAATTGACACAGTTACTTTTTGCTGATGATACTGTGCTTATGGAGGATTCTAAAGAAAAATTGCAAAGGTTAGTGGACGAGTTTGGGAGTGTGTGTAAAGGTAGAAAGTTTAAAGTGAACATAGAAAAGAGTAATGTGATGAGGGTATCAAATGATTTAGATAAAAATTGGATATCAAATTGGGGGGGAGGAGTATGTTTTCAGGAGTGAATGTTTTCAGATATTTGGGAGTTGACGTATTGGCGGATGGATTTATGAAGGATGAGGTTAATCATAGAACTGATGAAGGAGTGGTGCGTTGAGGTATATGTGGAGACAAAAAACGTTATCTATGGAGGCAAAGAAGGGAATGTATGAAAGTATAGTAGTACCAACACTCTTATATGGGTGTGAAGCTTTGGTTGTAAATGCTGCAGCGAAGAGGCGGTTGTAGGCAGTGGAGATGTCCTGTTTAAGGGCAATGTGTGGTGTAAATATTATGCAGAAAATTCGGAGTGTGGAAATTAGGAGAAGGTGTGGAGTTAATAAAAGTATTAATCAGAGGGCTGAAGAGGGGTTGTTGAGGTGGTTTCGTCATTTAGAGAGAATGGATCAAAGTAGAATGACATGAGATTATAAATCTGTTGGGGAAGGAAGGCGGGGTAGGGGTCGTCCTCGAAAAGGTTGGAAGGAAGAGGGTGAGGGAGGTTTTGTGGGCGAGGGGCTTGGACTTCCAGCAAACGTGCGTGAGCGTGTTCGATAAGAGTAAATGGAGACGAATGGTATTTGGGGCCTGATGAGCTGTTGGAGTGTGAGCAGAGTAATATTTAGTGAAGGGATTTAGGGAAACCAGTTATTTTTACATAGCCGGATTTGAGTCCTGGAAATGGGAAGTACAATGCCTGCACTCTAAAGGAAGGGTTCGGGATATTAGCAGTTTGGAGGAATATGTTGTGTATCTTTATAGGTATATGCTTCTAAACTATTGTATTCTGAGCACTTCTGTAAAAACAGTGATTGTGTGAGTGAGGTGAAAGCGTTGAATGATGGAAGTGTTTTCTTTTTTGGGATTTTCTTTCATTTTGGGTCACCCTGCCTCGGTGGGAGACGGCCAATTTGTTAAAAAAAATGAATTAGGTCACAAAAATATTTTATTAAAATATGCTTGTAAACATTTTTAAATGATTATGCTTCATTTATAGTGGGAAAAGTCAGGGTATTATTCACAATAGTTGGTAATATACCACAGTGGATAAAATACTTCGTCATTTCTGGAACATTTCTGAGTCACTTGTCTCTAAATTCATCAATTTTATCGTATTCCAGTATATAATGACGCAAGGTGTGACAATTGTTAATCTGGTAAAGTTTACTAGTTTGGTCTACATAATGATAATTAATAATAATAATAACTGTAATAATTTCTACAGGTATATGATACAACTTAAAGACCATAGCTGACATCAGAGACATACTATATATAGAAAGCCCCTGGTTATGCAGAGCATTTCGGGCATCTTAGGTTAATCTTGTCCCCCAGGATGTGACCCACACCAGTCGGCTAACACCCTGGTACCTACTGGCTGTTAGGTGAACAAGGACAGCAGGTGTAGGGAAACATGCCCAATGTTTTCATCCGCACCGAGGATCGAACCACGGACACTGTGTGTGAGAACAGTTTGCTACCAACCGTGGTGGTGATTTAACCTCTCAGTGATACTGGTAACCCAGCCTATAATATGAACACAGCTGAATTCACTTGTATTGTAAATAACTGTACCACCACCACCTTTTTTGTTAGGCCTATAGTTATGAAAAGTTGTGAACCCAGGTATGTTGAACATGTTGGTGTAGTGCTTCACTCAGATCTCAGTTTGTATAATAGAGAAAATGGTATTTAGAAATTCAAGTTATGCCATGACATCACCATTGTTTACTTGGTGACTTGGTGTTGTCAGGGAAGATACTTAATAATAAATATGTTTATTTCTACAAGTACATGTACAAGGTATACAGTCCTAGCCGATATCAATGACATACTACTATAAAGAAAACCCCTTGTTATGCTGAGCATTTCGGGCAAATAAGGTCAATTTTGTCCTAGGATGTGAACCATACCCTCACACACTGAGGGTATGAGGTGAGTGCACTAAGAATCGAGCTACGGGACAGTTACCTTTGTTAAGAACAGCTACAGCAGTGTTTGCTGTACAGTATTTGCACTTATTGTCAGTAAGCTGTTGCTTACTTATTTTTCCTTTCAGAGGTTAAGTTCTGGGTCGATGTTTTTTATTCTGAATAATGAAGGTAGCTACACTAGGTAAGAAAAATGTCTGTGTAAAAATCCAGAGTCAGTGTATGGATATGTACACAAGCATGTGCAAATGAGGTTATAACATTATATAAGTAGGTTAACACTAATATTAATTTTAGCTAGGTCATGTATGTAGGTTAATTGTTTTTACGATATAATGCAGATTTCAATCAAATGTGGCAAAACCAGTTGAAGATTGTGTATATAAAACAAACACTTAGGATAACCCAGAAACGTCATTATAGGCCTTGCTTGTTTTGCTTTGTTGTCTCAAAATAAACAAAGCGAAACCGAAATATTTGGATCCATCCTGTACCATTATCAAGCACTGTGGGAACAGAAATGCGACTAATCCTGCAGTTGAAGAAGACAGGGCCGTGATCTCGCCGGCCTCAAGAACCCATCCACTGCATTCCTGAAATAGATAAAAAAATTAAATTATGATTCAATACTGACTTTCAGAATGTAAATATAACGCCTCGGGAAATCACTCACATATGCAATACATCGCCATATAAATTTTTTCGAGCCTAAAGCATGACCCATAGAGATTAAACACCTTCGTGAAAACTATGTATACAAGATATATATATATATATATATATATATATATATATATATATAATATATATATATATATATATATATATATATATATATATATATATATATATATATATATATATATATATATGTGTGTGTGTGTGTGTGTGTATAATATGCCGAATAGGTAAAACTTGCTATTTTAGTAGCAACGCTCTTGCCGAATTAGGCAAGCGAAAATTTGTGTATGCAATAATTTCGCAAAAATCATTGACCCTACCAAAAAAAATATTTCATTGTGTTTATTTATTATTAAATTATTGTAAACCTTACCTATGTAAAATATATTTAGTTGGATTAGGCTAAATTGCACTTGTTATAATACGGTTAGGCAAGTTTCCTGGAATATACCTGGAGAGGGTTTCGGGGGTCAACGCCCCCGCGGCCCGGTCAGAGACCAGTCCTCGTGGTGGATCAGGATCTGATCAACCAGGCTGTTACTGCTGGCCGCACGTAAACTGATGTACGAACCACAGCCCCGCTAGTCGGGTACTGACTTTAGGTGTCTGTCCAGTGCCTTCTTGAAGACAGCCAGGGGTCTATTGGTAATCCCCCTTATGTTTGCTGGGAGGCAGTTGAACAGTTTTTGGCCCCTGACACTTACTGTGCTCTCTGTGTACTCGTGGCGCCCCTGCTTTCATTGGGGGAATGTTGCATCGTCTGCCGAGTCTTTTGCTTTCATAGGGAGTGATTTTCATGTGCAAGTTTGGTATTAATCCTTTTAGGATTTTCCAAGTGTGTATTATCATGTATCTCGCCTGCGTTCCAGGGAATACAAATCAAGGGACTTCAACCGTTCCCAGTAATTTAGGTGCCTTATCGTACTTATGTGTGCCGTGAAAGTTCTTTGTACACTCTCCAGGTCAGCAATTTCTCCTACCTTGAAGGAGGCAGTTAGTGTACAGCAGTATTCCAGCCTAGATAGAACAAATGATTTGAAAACACTCATCATAGGCTTGGCGTCCCTCATTTTTCTAGCAGATGCGATAGATGCAGTGTTGTGGTCTTCGAAGGCGAGATTCTCTGACATGATCACTCCCATGTCCTTCACATTACTTTTTCGCTCTATTGTGTGGTTAGAATTTGTTGTATACCCTGATAGTTTTAATTTTCTTAAGTTTTCCATATCTGAGTAGTTGAATTTTCTCTTCATTTAATTTTTGAGTAGCCCATCTGGAGATTTGGTTGATACCCACTTGGAATCTTGCGGTGTCTTCGATGGATTCGGGTGTCATTTGCCAAGGAAAACATGGAGCTATAGCTTACATCTGTCTGTCAGATATGAGGATGAGGAATAGGTTGGGAGTAAGTATTGTGCCTTGTGGTTAGTTTTTTTTAGTTTAATATCTTTATTATGCACCCTATACCCATCCTGTGGGCGGTAGACAAAAGATTACATAGGTACATAATGGGTACAGGGACTGGACCCCAAAGTTATGATAGATAGCTGAACTAGTTACAAAGGTAATGAACTCCAGGTAGATCTGGTCACAATCATGGCAAGTTACAAAGGTAATGAATCAGCCTCACTCCTATACATGGTTACAGTCATGAACAAATTACTACAAAGTAATGAGCCACTGACATATGCACACGAGCGTACAAATATATGCATACACACAAGCATGCATGCACACACACACACACACACACACACAGCAGATATGTTGTGCGTGCCACTTACCACAATCTTCAACACATCCCTGGAAACTGGGCAACTACCTGAGGTATGGAAGACGGCAAATGTAGTTCCCATTTTTAAAAAAGGAGACAGAAAAGAGGCACTAAACTATAGACCTGTGTCATTGACGTGTATAGTATGCAAAATTATGGAGAAGATTATCAGGAGGAGAGTGGTGGGGCACCTGGAACGGAACAGGAGTATAAATGCCAACCAGCACGGATTCACGGAAGGCAAATCCTGTGTCACAAACCTTCTGGAGTTTTATGATAAAATAACAGAAGTAAGACAAGAGAGAGAGGGGTGGGTTGATTGCATCTTCTTGGACTGCAAGAAGGCCTTTGACACAGTTCCTCATAAGAGATTAGTGCAGAAGCTAGAGCATCAGGTGCATATAACAAGAAGGGCACTGCAATGGATCAGAGAATACCTGACAGGGAGGCAACAACGAGTCATGGTACGTAATGATGTATCACAGTGGGCACCTGTGACGAGCGGGGTCCCACAGGGGTCGGTCCTAGGACCAGTGCTATTTTTGGTATATGTGAACGACATGACGGAAGGGTTAGACTCAGAAGTGTCCCTGTTTGCAGATGATGTGAAGTTAATGAGAAGAATTAAATCTGATGAGGACCAGGCAGGACTTCAAAGAGACCTGGACAGACTGGACACCTGGTCCAGCAAATGGCTTCTCGAATTTAATCCTGCCAAATGCAAAGTCATGAAGATAGGGGAAGGGCACAGAAGACCACAGACAGAGTATAGGCTAGGTGGCCAAAGACTGCAAACCTCACTCAAGGAGAAAGATCTTGGGGTGAGTATAACACCGAGCATGTCTCCGGAAGCACACATCAATCAGATAACTGCTGCAGCATATGGGCGCCTGGCAAACCTGAGAACAGCATTCCGATACCTTAGTAAGGAATCATTCAAGACACTGTACACCGTGTATGTCAGGCCCATACTGGAGTATGCAGCACCTGTTTGGAACCCGCACTTGATAAAGCACGTTAAGAAACTAGAGAAAGTACAAAGGTTTGCGACAAGGTTAGTTCCAGAGCTAAGGGGAATGTCCTATGAAGAAAGATTAAGGGAAATCGGCCTGACGACACTGGAGGACAGGAGGGTCAGGGGAGACATGATAACGACATATAAAATACTGCGTGGAATAGACAAGGTGGACAAAGACAGGATGTTCCGGGGAGGGGACACAGAAACAAGAGGCCACAATTGGAAGTTGAAGACACAAATGAGTCAGAGAGATAGTAGGAAGTATTTCTTCAGTCATAGAGTTGTAAGGCAGTGGAATAGCCTAGAAAATGACGTAGTGTAGGCAGGAACCATACACAGTTTTAAGACGAGGTTTGATAAAGCTCATGGAGCGGGGAGAGAGAGGGCCTAGTAGCAACCGGTGAAGAGGCGGGGCCAGGAGCTAGAACTCGACCCCTGCAACCACAAATAGGTGAGTACAAATAGGTGAGTACATACACACACACACACACATACACACACACACACACACACACACACACACACACACAGTAATGCATTATTTACAGCTAGCAAAGTCAGGGTATTTCTCCAGAATGGTCTGTAATATACCACTGTGGATAAAATACTTTGCCATTTCTTGAACATTTCTGAGTGAGTTGTCTCTAAATTCATTAATTTGATCACACTCCAGTACATAATGACGCAAGGTGTGACAATAGTCCATCTGGCAAAGTATACATTTCGTTTGGTCTACATCTTGTGGAACAGAGCTTTTCGCCGTAGCTGCCTCGGACTTTACTCTGATTACTATTACTCTGTGTTCTATTTGTTAGGAAGTCATAGATCCATCTACCAACTTTTCCTGTTATTCCTTTATCACACATTTTTTGCTCTGTTACACGATGGTCACACTTGTCGAAGGCTTTTGCAAAGTCTCTGTATACTACATCTGCATTTTGTTTATCCTCTATAGCAGCCAGGACCTTGTCATAGTGGTCCAGTAGTTGGGACAGGCAGGCACAACCTGTTCTAAATCCGTGTGGTGTAACTAATGGGTGTGGTTGGCGATCCTGCTTCTAAGAACCCTTTCACAGATTTTTATGATAAGGGATGTTAGTGCTATCGAGCTGTAGTTCTTTGCAATTGCATTACTGCCCCCTTTGTAGAGTGGGGCTATGTTGTTTTTAGTGAGTGTGGGATGACCCCTGTGTCCATGCTGTCTCCATAGAATGCTGAAAGCACATGACAGGGTCTTCTTGCAGTTCTTGATGAACACGGAGTTTCATGAATCTGGGCCTGGGGGCAGAGTGCATGGGCATGTCATTTCTTGCCTTTTCAAAGTCCTGTGGAATTAAGATAATATCAGAGATTTTTGAGATGACCAAATTTTGAGTCTCGTTCATAAAAAAATCATTTAGATTGTCGACCCTTAGTCTGGGCAGCGGCTCGCTGAACATTGAGTCATATTGGGACTTTAGTATCTCATTTCTTAGCTGTCATCTGTGTATATCCCATCTCGCCTAAGCAGAGGCCCAATACTTGATGTTTTCCCTTAGATTTGGCATAAGAGAAGTTTTTTTCAGTTTTCTTTATGGCTTTTAGTTCTGAGATTCTTGTCTCCTGTAATATTCCTTCAGCTTAGGTTCGATATTTACTATTTCACTGACCAGTACCTCCCTTCGAATTTCTGATATATTGACCCCTCACAGTAGCTCTGTGATTCTTCACCTTCGTCTGTATAGGGAGCGTCTCTCCCTTTCTAGTTTACATCTTTCCTTTTCTTAATGTAATGTGCCTTGAGCAGACCTCAAGAAGCAGTTAATTTTTTCTAGGCAAAGGTTCTGATCCGTATTGTTTAGGATATCTCCCCAGCTTGTTTCATATAGGACATGGATGACTTGTTCCCATTGTATGTTTTTGTTATTGAAGATTAATTTTGTGAAGACACCCTCTTGAGTGATCACATTTTGCTGGTCAGGAGCCCTGTGCATACATGTCTGTATCTCTGTTATGTTGTGATCTGAGTGTATTGTCGCTGATACGGTTATGTTACGTATCAGATGGTCATTGTTAGTGAAGACTATGTCCAGCACATTTTCTAGTCTTGTAGGTTTAAGGTGAATTTAGTGCAGAGATTTAATAGCTCATATGTGTGTGAATTTTCATCTGAGCTGCCTCCTGGGGTGATCTCTGCTAAAATATTTGCTACACTCCTCCATTTTAGGAGTCTCAAGTTGAAATCTCCCAATAGCAAGATGTTTGGGGCAGGAGTTGGGAAATTTTCCAGACAGTCAATTTCCAAAAGCTGTTCTTGGAATTGCTGGGAAGTTGCATGCGGAGGCTTGTATACAGCCACAATGATAAGGTTTTGGTTTTCAATCTTTACTGCCAGAACTTCACCTACATCATTTGAGGTGTTCAGTAGTTCTGAACAAATGAGCGACTCTGACATACAGGCCAATCGCACTTGTTGCATGTTTAGTCTGTCACATTTGAATAGGTTATAACCTGGGATCTATATTTTGTCAAAATGATCTTTATGTGGGTCTCTGTGAAAGCTGCAAACATTGTATTTGACTCCGTGAGCAGTTCCTTGATGTAAGGAAATTTTATTTGTTGACGGCTTTAGACCCTGTAAGTTTGCGAAGACAAATGTCGTTATATTGATGGAATTTAGAGGAGTTTCATTTGCTGGATTTATATCTGCTGTTATTTTGGTACAAAATCATTAATTTTAATATTAACATAATATATTTTTTAATGTGCAAGAGAAAATTTTAGTAAGGACTTAATTTTAAGTGAGTTCTTGCTAACTACCTGGATATATTACCAAAAACAACTGGTGGGAGCTCCATTGTTGGTGCTAGGGAGGATAGGAATAAGACAGGTAAACATGCACCAACAGGGAATACAGTCACAGAAACCCAAGGCAAACGGAAACCAAGCCTGTGCACATACTATGCTCTTGGTATCTGCAGACATGGGAAATCTGGAAAAACAGATGGGACGTACAACTATGACCACCCTAGAAAATGCCGTGCCCATATGACAACAGGAAAATGCAAACTCCATTCCTGTAAGCTTTTTCACCCTGAAATGTGTACCTCTTCAGTACAGGAAAGACTGTGCTATAACTTAAATTGCCAGGCACACCATCTAAAGGGGACAAAAAGATACAAAACATCCAGGCCATGGGAAAACCTGGGTAGCCACAGCCACTCAAGAGAGAGAGGTTTTTTAGTGCCTGGAAGGAAAAAAAACTGGCAGGAAATGGCAGAAATCGTACACCAAATCCAGTCATTCCTGGAGTGGAACCACAGTTGATGGCCTCCACTCCAAACCAACAGATACAGATACTAATGCTGGAAAAAAAATCACCCCCCCCAATACCTACAATACCACCAGTCCGATGACATTCTTCTTTGCAAATATACAGAGTCTAAAGCCAGCAACAAACAACAAAATACATTTCATCCGAGGACTGCTTGCAGAGGCAAAGGCAATGTTCGCGGCATTCACTGAGACCCACATAAAGGATCACTTGGACAACGAAATATGGATCCCAGGTTACAACCTATACAGATGTGACAGAGTGAACAGGCAAAATGGGGGGGTTGGCCTGTACATTGCAGAGTCACTTGTTTGCACAGAACTGCTTAATGCCTCAAATGATGAAGTGGAAGTTTTAGCAGTAAAGATCGAGAACCAAAACCTAGTCATTGTGGTAGTCTACAAGCCTCCAGATGCAACATCCCAGCAATTCCAGGAACAGCTGTTAAAAATTGACCACTGTCTGGAAAATCTTCCAGCTCCTGCACCCAACATCTTGCTCCTGGGGGATTTCAACTTAAGGAACCTAAAATGGAGGAATATAGCAAATAATATTGTTGCAGAAATAACACCAGGAGGCAGCTCTGATGAAAACGCACACTCACACGAGCTTTTAAATCTCTGCACAAAATTCAATTTAAACCAGCAAATAATAATGCCTACTAGACTGGAGAATACACTAGACCTCATCTTCACTAACAATGATGATCTGATAAGAAATGTCACCATGTCAAAAACAATATACTCAGATCACAACATAATTGAGGTTCAGACATGTATGCGCGGAGCCCCAGACCGACAAAATGAGATTAGTCATGAGGGAGCATTTACCAAATTCAACTTCAATAACAAAAACATAAAGTGGGACCAAGTAAACCAAGTCCTAACCGATATAAGCTGGGAAGATATACTAAGCAACACAGACCCCAACTTATGCCTAGAACAGATTAACTTGGTGGCACTCGATGTATGCACAAGACTTATTCCTCTAAGAAAAAGGAGGAGTAGATGTAAAATAGAAAGAGACAGGCGCTCCCTTTACAGGCGACGGAAAAGAATAACAGAGCGGCTAAAAGAGGTCAATCTATCTGAAATGCGTAGGGAGACACTGGTCAGAGAAACAGCAAACATCGAACTTAAGCTAAAGGAATCTTATAGGAGTCAGGAATCGCGGGAAGAACTAAAAGCCATAAATGAAATCGAAAGAAACCCAAAGTATTTCTTCTCCTATGCCAAATCAAAGTCGAGAACAACGTCCAGTATTGGGCCCTTACTTAAACAAGATGGATCCTACACAGATGACAGCAAGGAAATGAGTGAGCTACTCAAGTCCCAATATAACTCAGTTTTTAGCAAGCCACTAACCAGACTGAGAGTCGAAGATCAAAATGAATTTTTTATGAGAGAGCCACAGAATTTGGTTAACACAAGCCTATCTGATGTTATCCTGACGCCAAATGACTTCGAACAGGCGATAAATGACATGCCCATGCACTCTGCCCCAGGCCCAGACTCATGGAACTCCGTGTTCATCAAGAACTGCAAGAAGCCCCTATCACGAGCTTTTACCATCCTATTGAGAGGGAGCATGGACACGGGGGACGTCCCACAGTTACTAAAAACAACAGACATAGCCCCACTCCACAAAGGGGGCAGTAAAGCAACAGCAAAGAACTACAGACCGATAGCACTAACATCCCATATCATAAAAATCTTTGAAAGGGTCCTAAGAAGCAAGATCACCACCCATCTAGAAACCCATCAGTTACACAACCCAGGGCAACATGGGTTTAGAACAGGTCGCTCCTGTCTGTCTCAACTATTGGATCACTACGACAAGGTCCTAGATGCACTAGAAGACAAAAAGAATGCAGATGTAATATATACAGACTTTGCAAAAGCCTTCGACAAGTGTGACCATGGCGTAATAGCGCACAAAATGCGTGCTAAAGGAATAACAGGAAAAGTCGGCCGATGGATCTATAATTTCCTCACTAACAGAACACAGAGAGTAGTAAACAGAGTAAAGTCCGAGGCAGCCACGGTGAAAAGCTCTGTTCCACAAGGCACAGTACTCGCTCCCATCTTGTTCCTCATCCTCATATCTGACATAGACAAGGATGTCAGCCACAGCACCGTGTCTTCCTTTGCAGATGACACCCGAATCTGCATGACAGTGTCTTCCATTGCAGACACTGCAAGGCTCCAGGCGGACATCAACCAAATCTTTCAGTGGGCTGCAGAAAACGATATGAAGTTCAACAATGAGAAATTTCAATTACTCAGATATGGCAAACACGAGGAAATTAAATCTTCATCAGAGTACAAAACAAATTCTGGCCACAAAATAGAGCGAAACACCAACGTCAAAGACCTGGGAGTGATCATGTCGGAGGATCTCATCTTCAAGGACCATAACATTGTATCAATCGCATCTGCTAGAAAAATGATAGGATGGATAATGAAAACCTTCAAAACGAGGGATGCCAAGCCCATGATGACACTCTTCAGGTCACTTGTCCTATCTAGGCTGGAATATTGCTGCACACTAACAGCACCTTTCAAGGCAGGTGAAATTGCTGACCTAGAAAATGTACAGAGAACCTTCACTGCGCGCATAACGGAGATAAAACACCTCAATTACTGGGAGTGCTTGAGGTTCCTGAACCTGTATTCCCTGGAGCGCAGGCGGGAGAGATACATGATTATATACACCTGGAAAATCCTAGAGGGACTAGTACCGAACTTGCACACGAAAATCACTCACTACGAAAGCAAAAGACTTGGCAGACGATGCAACATCCCCCCAATGAAAATCAGGGGTGTCACTAGCACGTTAAGGGCCATACAATAAGTGTCAGGGGCCCGAGACTGTTCAACTGCCTCCCAGCATACATAAGGGGGATTACCAACAGACCCCTGGCAGTCTTCAAGCTGGCACTGGACAAGCACCTAAAGTCTGTTCCTGATCAACCGGGCTGTGGCTCGTACGTTGGTTTGCGTGCAGCCAGCAGTAACAGCCTGGTTGATCAGGCTCTGATCCATCAGGAGGCCTGGTCACAGACCGGGCCGCGGGGGCGTTGACCCCCGGAACTCTCTCCAGGTAAACTCCAGGAGGTTATTCCGGGGATGAACGCCCCCGCGGCCCGGTCCAAGACCAGGCCTCCCGGTGGATCAGGGCCTGATCAACCAGACTGTTACTGCTGGGTGCACGTAGTCCAATGTACGAGCCACAGCCCGGCTGATCCGGCACTGACTTTAGGTATCTGTCCAGCTCCCTCTTGAAGGCAGCCAGGGGTTTATTGGTAATTTCCCTTATGCTTGGTGGGAGGCTGTTGAACAGTCTTGGGCCCCGGACACTTATGGTGTTTTCTCTTAGTGTACCAATGGCGCCCCTACTTTTAATTGGGGGTGTTTTGCATCGCCTGCCCAGTCTTTTACTTTCGTAGGGAGTGATTTCTGTGTGCAGATTCGGGACCATTCCTTCCAGGATTTTCCAAGTGTAGATTATCATACTTCTCTCTCTCCACACCACAACGTACATGGTTATAAATGATCATAATTTTTAAAGGGGTGGACCGGTAAGCTAGTGGAAGGCCTCGGTCAGATGACCAAAGCTCCAAAGGCGGGTCATAATCTGACTAAGATCTGCGTCAGGAAACATTTGTCCTGTTTCCTGACGAACCTTACCTAACCTCTCTCTTTCTCCTGCGTTCCAACGAGTACAAGCCAAGTGCCTCCAATCGTTCCCAGTAGTTTAGGTGCTTGATAGAACACATACGTGCAGTAAAGGTTCTCTGTACACTCTCTAGATCTGCAATTTCACCTGCTTTTAACGGAGATGTTAATGTACTGCGGTAGATTAACATCTCCAGCCTAGAGAGAACAAGTGATTTGAAAAGGATCATCATTGGCTCGGTATCTCTCGTTTTGAACGTTCTCATTATCCATCCTATCATTTTCTTTGCACTTGTGATCGTGGCACTGTTGTGATCCTTGACAGTGAGATCCTCAGACACTACTACTCCCAGGTCCCTTACATTATTTTTCCGCTCTTTTGTATGGCCAGAGTTTGTAGTATACTCTGTTCTAGTTAACTCCTGTTTTCCATAACGGAGTAGTTGGAATTTGTCCTCATTGAACATCATATTGTCTTCCGTTACCCATTGGAAAACTTGGTTTATATCTTCTTGGAGGTTAACCGCGTCCTCAGCAGATGACAGTCTCATGCAGATCCTAGTATCGTCTGCAAAGAATATGGTGCTGTGGATTACATCTCTGTCTATGTCTGATATGAGGATGAGGAACAGGATGGGGGCGAGTACTGTGCCTTGTGGAACAGAGCTCTTCAATATGGCAGCCTCCGATTTAACTCTGTTGACCACTACTTTATGTTCGATTGGTTTGTAAGTTGAAGATCCATCTCCTCACTTTGCCAGTTATTCCTTTAGCACGTATTTTGTGCGCTATTACGCCATGATCGCACTTGTCAAACTCTTTTGCAAATTCTGTGCATATTGCATCTGCATTCCGTTTTTCTTCCAGTGCATCCAAAGCCATGTCATAGTGATCCAGTGGTTGTGAGAGGCAGGAGCGACCTGCCCTGAACCCATGTTGCCCTGGATTGTGCAGATTTTGGGAATCCAGGTGGTTTGCAATCCTGCTTCGTAACACTTTCTAAGATTTTTATGATGTGGGACGTTAGAGCTATTGGTCTATAGTTCTTAGCTAATGCTTTACTGCCACCTTTATGGAGTGGGGCTATATCCGTTGTTTTAAGTGACTGTGGAATTTCACCCATGTCTACGCTCTTTCTCCATAGTATACTTAGGGCACGTGAGAGGGGTTTCTTGCAGTTCTTAATGAACATAGAGTTCCATGAGTCTGGGCCTGGGGCTGAGGGCATGGGCATGTTGTCAATGGCCTTTTCAAAGTCTATTGGAGTTAGGGTAATGTCGGAAATCTGGCATACACTGATGGAGTTTTGAGGCTCATTTATGAAATCATTTGGATTGTCGATCCTCAGACTGATTAGTGGCTCACTAAACACAGAGTCGTACTGGGATTTCAATATTTCACTCATTTCCTTGTTGTCATCTGTGTAAGTCCCATCCTGTCTGAGTAAGGGCCCGATACTAGATGTGGTATTTGCCGTGTTTTTGGCATATGAAATATTTCGACTCTCTTTCATTTTCACTAATAGCTTTAAGCTGCTGCTGTCTCTCCTGGTTCCTGTAAGAGTCATTTAACTTAAGTTCGATAGTTTCCACTTCCCTCGTCAGCGCTTCCTTCCGTGTATCAGATATTCTAGCGTTCCTGATCAGTTTTACTTATTGCGCGCGCGCGCGCGCGCACACACACACACACACACACACACACACACACACACACACACACACACACACACACACACACACACACACACACACACACACACACACACACACACATGTACGTATATATATTTATTATTATTATGCATGCATGCATGCAATAATTTTGTCAATATAAGTAAGGATAGAGGCTGTGCAATACGCAATTTTTGTTTTGTTCAATGAGTTTACTATAATGTAATATTGTACCGACAAGATGATGATGAAGATCCATGTGCGTCATTTATGTATATTGCCTGTAATACAGGCTGAAGATGGTCGAAGAAGTGGAAGCTTTTTGGTGTTCAGTCCCTCAGTCTTGAAAGTGACAGTTATAGAGGAGGAGATCTCAGGGGTTCAGTCTCTCACTTTTGACTGAAGTGGAGAAGTCATGCTGAGACGTTCAGTTCCTCAGCCTAAATGGAAGATGTTTATCTGTGGAACCGAACACCTTCCTTCCATCTAGACTGAGGAACTGAATACCTTCCTTCCATCTAGACTGAGGAACTGAACACCTTCCTTCCATCTAGACTGAGGAACTGAACACCTTCCTTCCATCTAGACTGAGGAACTGAACACCTTCCTTCCATCTAGACTGAGGAACTGAACACCTTCCTTCCATCTAGGCTGAGGAACTGAACACCTTCCTTCCATCTAGACTGAGGAACTGAATACCTTCCTTCCATCTAGACTGAGGAACTGAACACCTTCCTTCCATCTAGACTGAGGAACTGAACACCTTCCTTCCATCTAGACTGAGGAACTGAACACCTTCCTTCCATCTAGACTGAGGAACTGAACACCTTCCTTCCATCTAGACTGAGGAACTGAACACCTTCCTTCCATCTAGACTGAGGAACTGAACACCTTCCTTCCATCTAGACTGAGGAACTGAACACCTTCCTTCCATCTAGACTGAGGAACTGAACACCTTCCTTCCATCTAGACTGAGGAACTGAGCACGTTCCTTCCATCTAGACTGAGGAACTGAACACCTCAAGATGACTTCTTTCAGTATATTAATCCTCTCTCTATTTAACTGAAGACGACAGATGCGCATGTAGATGAATGGTTCGGAGAACCAACAGGTTGATAAATTAGACACATGTGCAACACTTTGGTATCTTTAATGAGGAAACGTTTCGCCAGACAGTCTTCATCAGTCCATACAAATGAGAATGGTGAAGAACAGGAGTAGTTTGAGGTAATTAGTCCCTCAGCCTTGAGTCGATGTGACCACATCGGAATGTTGCACATATGTCTAATTCATCCATAAATTTATCTTAATGGCTCTCTTCAGCTTTTAATTATTATCAAAACGAAGAGCTCGCTCTACAAGTCCTTCAGCTTAAAAAATATAGCTATATCTACCTGCTTGCTGCGGTGTCCCAAGCCATTGCTGTTTTAAACTGTTAAGTTGAACAGCTGCTGGTCTGTTCATCACAGGAAAAAAATATGACACTGAATTTTGGGAAATAAAAATTGCAGCGTGTAAGTGAGCACCAGCTGGGATTATGATACACACAAGTGAGCACCAGCTGGGATTATGATCCACACAAGTGAACACCAGCTGGGATTATGGTCCACACAAGTGAGCACCAGCTGGGATTATGATCCACACAAGTGAGCACCAGCTGGGATTATGATCCACACAAGTGAGCACCAGCTGGGATTATGGTCCACACAATAAACAGCTGGGATTATGAACCACACAAGTAAACACCAGCTGGGATTATGATCCACACAAGTGAGCACCAGCTGAGATTATGAATCACACAACACCAGCTGGGATTATGATCCACACAAGTGAAAACCAGCTGGGATTATGAACCACACAAGTGAAAACCAGCTGGGATTATGAACCACACAAGTGAAAACCAGCTGGGATTATGAACCACACAACACCAGCTGAGATTATGAACAACACAAGTGAACACCAGCTGGGATTATGAACCACACAAATGAACACCAGCTGGGATTATGATCCACACAAGTGAGCACCAGCTGAGATTATGAATCACACAACACCAGCTGAGATTATGAATCACACAACACCAGCTGGGATTATGATCCACACAAGTGAAAACCAGCTGGGATTATGAACCACACAAGTGAAAACCAGCTGGGATTATGAACCACACAAGTGAAAACCAGCTGGGATTATGATTCACACAAGTGAACACCAGCTAGGATTATGAACCACACAACATCAGCTGGGATTATGAACAACACAAGTGAACACCAGCTGGGGTTATGAACCACACAAGTGAACAGCTGAGATTATGATCCACACAAGTGAACACCAGCTGGGATTATGAACCACACAGGTGAACACCAGATGGGATTATGAACCACACAAGTGAACACCAGCTGGGATTATGAACCACACAGGTGAACACCAGATGGGATTATGAACCACACAAGTGAACACCAGCTGGGATTATGAACCATACATCACCAGCTGGGATTATGAATCACACATCAACAGCTGGGATTATGATCCACACAGGTGAACACAAGCTGGGATTAAGAACCACACAAGTGAACACCAGCTGGGATTATGAATCACACAAGTGAACACCAGCTGGGATTATGAACCACACAACACCAGCTGGGATTATGAACCACACAACACCAGCTGGGATTATGAATCACACAAGTTAACAGCTGGGATTATGAACCCCACAAGTGAACACCAGCTGGGATTATGAACCACACAACACCAGCTGGGATTATGATCCACACAAGTGAACACCAGCTGGGATTATGATCCACACAAGTGAACACCAGCTGGGATTATGAACCACACAGGTGAACACCAGATGGGATTATGAACCACACAAGTGAACATCACCTGGGATTATGAACCACACATCACCAGCTGGGATTATTATCCACACAGGTGAACACAAGCTGAAATTATGAGCCACACAAGTGAACAGCTGGGATTATGAGCCACACAAGTGAACACCAGCTGGGATTATGAATCACACAAGTGAACACCAGCTGAGATTATGAACCACACAAGTGAACACCAGCTGGGATTATGAACCACACAAGTGAACGCCAGCTGGGATTATGAATCACACAACAGAAGCTGGGATTATGAACCACACAACACCAGCTGGGATTATGAACAACACAACAGAAGCTGGGATTATGAACCACACAAGTGAACACCAACTGGGATTATGAACCACACAAGTGAACAGCTGGGATTATGAACCACACAAGTGAACACCAGCTGGGATTATGAACCACACTAGTGAACACCAGCTGGGATTATGATCCACCGAATATTATAATTCTCTTCTTCCCTTTCCGTACTCCATGCTATTTTTAGAGTTGCCTTTGATTATATACACCTGGAAAATCCTAGAGGGACTAGTACCGAACTTGCACACGAAAATCACTCACTACGAAAGCAAAAGACTTGGCAGACGATGCAACATCCCCCCAATGAAAAGCAGGGGTGTCACTAGCACGTTAAGAGACCATACAATAAGTGTCAGGGGCCCGAGACTGTTCAACTGCCTCCCAGCATACATAAGGGGGATTACCAACAGACCCCTGGCAGTCTTCAAGCTGGCACTGGACAAGCACCTAAAGTCGGTTCCTGATCAGCCGGGCTGTGGCTCGTACGTTGGTTTGCGTGCAGCCAGCAGTAACAGCCTGGTTGATCAGGCTCTGATCCACCAGGAGGCCTGGTCACAGACCGGGCCGCGGGGGCGTTGACCCCCGGAACTCTCTCCAGGTAAACTCCAGGTATGCTGGTGACGGGATTTTGTTCTAAGAAGTTGAAGCTCTTCTCCCCTTTATAAGATTAAACCTTACTACCTCCTGTTTTCCGGTTCTGTGTAATTTCCGTCAGGTTTAGAGCTTCGATTTGAATGTAATAATCTACAATGTGATTTTACGTTCTGTCTGTTCTCTTTGAGAAAAGTTATTTTTTAAGATATTCATCCTATGGAGAGGGAGCATGGACACGGGGGTCGTCCCACAGTTACTAAAAACAACAGACATAGCCCCACTCCACAAAGGGGGCAGTAAAGCAACAGCAAAGAACTACAGACCAATAGCACTAACATCCCATATCATAAAAATCTTTGAAAGGGTCCTAAGAAGCAAGATCACCACCCATCTAGAAACCCATCAGTTACACAACCCAGGGCAACATGGGTTTAGAACAGGTCGCTCCTGTCTGTCTCAACTATTGGACCACTACGACAAGGTCCTAAATGCACTAGAAGACAAAAAGAATGCAGATGTAATATATACAGACTTTGCAAAAGCCTTCGACAAGTGTGACCATGGCATAATAGCGCACAAAATGCGTGCTAAAGGAATAACAGGAAAAGTCGGTCGATGGATCTATAATTTCCTCACTAACAGAACACAGAGAGTAGTCGTCAACAGAGTAAAGTCCGAGGCAGCTACGGTGAAAAGCTCTGTTCCACAAGGCACAGTACTCGCTCCCATCTTGTTCCTCATCCTTATATCCGACATAGACAAGGATGTCAGCCACAGCACCGTGTCTTCCTTTGCAGATGACACCCGAATCTGCATGACAGTGTCTTCCATTGCAGACACTGCAAAGCTCCAGGCAGACATCAACCAAATCTTTCAGTGGGCTGCAGAAAACAATATGAAGTTCAACGATGAGAAATTTCAATTACTCAGATATGGTAAACATGAGGAAATTAAATCTTCATCAGAGTACAAAACAAATTCTGGCCACAAAATAGAGCGAAACACCAACGTCAAAGACCTGGGAGTGATCATGTCGGAGGATCTCACCTTCAAGGACCATAACATTGTATCAATCGCATCTGCTAGAAAAATGACAGGATGGATAATGAGAACCTTCAAAACTAGGGAGGCCAAGCCCATGATGACACTCTTCAGGTCACTTGTTCTATCTAGGCTGGAATATTGCTGCACACTAACAGCACCTTTCAAGGCAGGTGAAATTGCCGACCTAGAAAATGTACAGAGAACTTTCACGGCGCGCATAACGGAGATAAAACACCTCAATTATTGGGAGCGCTTGAGGTTCCTAAACCTGTATTCCCTGGAACGCAGGAGGGAGAGATACATGATTATATACACCTGAAAAATCCTAGAGGGACTAGTACCGAACTTGCACACGAAAATCACCCACTACGAAAGCAAAAGACTTGGCAGACGATGCACCATCCCCCCAATGAAAAGCAGGGGTGTCACTAGCACGTTAAGAGACCATACAATAAGTGTCAGGGGCCCGAGACTGTTCAACTGCCTCCCAGCACACATAAGGGGGATTACCAACAGACCCCTGGCAGTCTTCAAGCTGGCACTGGACAAGCACCTAAAGTCAGTTCCGGATCAGCCGGGCTGTGGCTCGTATGTTGGTTTGCGTGCAGCCAGCAGCAACAGCCTGGTTGATCAGGCTCTGATCCACCAGGAGGCCTGGTCTCAGACCGGGCCGCGGGGGCGTTGACCCCCGGAACTCTCTCCAGGTAAACTCCAGGTAAATACAATTTAAATTTTTTTTCAACGAAATAGACGTATCCTACCGAGGTAGGGTGACCTTAAAAACGAACTTACGTTTTCTTTTTAAATTTGATAATGTATACAAGAGAAGGGGGTTACTAGCCACTTGCTCCCAGCATTTCAGTCGCCTCTTTCGACACGCATGGCTTACGGAGGAGTAATTCTGCTCCACTTCCCTATGGCGATAAGAGGAAATAAATAACAAGAACTAGTAAGAAAATAGAAAACTAAGAGGGTGTGTATATATATGCTTGTACATGTGTAGTGTGACCTAAGTGTAAGTAGAAGTAGCAAGACGTACCTGAAACCTTGTATGTTTATGAGTCAGAAAAGACACCAGCCATCCTACCATCATGTAAACACAATTACAGATATGTTATTTAAATTACACACATTTTTACAACAGGTTTAGACTATTATTTCAAAAAGTGATATTAAATGAAATGAACATGTATAACCATGTTCTTTTCTGTATAGAAAAAGATATATTACCACATAGTAAATCACAACACTTACTTCACATTACAGAGAAATCCTATTGCAACATCCAGCGGATCTTGAGTGTTTACTCTCGTCTCTGGGTTGAATATCTTCTCTAGGTCTAATCTCGTCGCCGGGTTTACTCTTGTCTCTGGGTTTACTATCTTCTCTAGGTTTAATCTCGTCGCTGGGTTTACTCTCGTCGCTGGGTTTACTATCTTCTCTAGGTTTAATCTCGTCGCTGGGTTTACTCTCGTCGCTGGGTTTACTATCTTCTCTAGGTTTAATCTCGTCGCTGGGTTTACTCTCGTCGATGGGTTTACTATCTTCTCTAGGTTTAATCTCGTCGCTGGGTTTACTCTCGTCGATGGGTTTACTATCTTCTCTAGGTTTAATCTCGTCGCTGGGTTTACTCTCGTCGCTGGGTTTACTCTCGTCGCTAGGTTTACTATCTTCTCTAGGTTTAATCTCGTCGCTGGGTTTACTCTCGTCGCTAGGTTTACTCTCGTCGCTGGCTTTACTTTGATCTTTGGGTTTAGTTTCATCCCAAATGGATTAAATCTGTTGATAGCAATATTTTGGATGCATTCTGCCTCTTTTCTGATTTCTCTGAGTTGCTCGACCCGCGCCATCCATCCCTGTTGTGCTTGTGACTTCTCTGTTTCTATCATGATGTCAATGTATTCTACCGTTGACAAAGGGTTTGGCCTCAGCGCAATTTCCTGCAAGCGTTCTAGTGATTTTTTCACTGACTTTGTCATTTCCAGAACTTCCTGCTGCACTTCTTTGAAATGAGCATTAATTTTAGAAATAAGTTTCTCTGCTGTCAGTTTCTCTTGTGTGGCTTTCTCATAGCGCGCTCTCAGTTCGTCAACAGTCTTGATCTTTTGTACCACCACAAGAACATACTTGTATGGGAAGTTCTTGTCTGGGCAGATACGACACTTTCCGTCAGTTATTGCCCAGCAACGATGTTTCTCATCATCAGCAATTTTGCATTTTTCATGGCAGGTTCGGTTGCACTTTTGGCAATTTGTTATATATTGGCCGGGTGGAACTGGAACTTGCTTATATATTTCCTCGTTTACTGTATAAATAAAGTTTTTATTTTTGTCTATATCAGCTTGGTGGGATTTTACTATTTCTGCTTCTTTTTTTAATGTTTCAAGAGTGCTGAGACCAGCTTGGATCTGTATCCGAATCTCTCTGATGTAGTTTTGTAACTTAGCTCTTTCAAGGAGGACATCCTGAGTCAGACAGAGGCTTCTGCTATCAACTTCATTCAATTTCTTCAAAAACACTTTGAAACTATTTGCTCCCATGTTCCAAAACATTTCATCAAAATTACTTATTGCTTCGTCTTCGTCACTCTCATCTTTAGTGGCAGTGCTTCTAGCATCCTTAGTACGTTTAGCAAATAAAGCAGAGTTGTTAAACTTGAAATATTTTCTGTATGGTATACCAGCTGCTGTTATTCCACTAAGAACCTGTGGTTTTTGTCTATCAGCAAAAGTGAGTAAAAGAAAAATGTTATCCTCGATATCCTTGCCAAATATGGAGAGAATCTGGTCAAAAATGTAAGTCTGGGTTGGCGTTAGTCTCGGTAGTGAGGACTGAATCACAAAACCAACTGCATCAATATGGTCAATACCTCCTGGACCCTGGGTAGTGAAGAACCTGTGTATCTGGCTGGTGATCTCCTTGTCTCGCTTCACTCCCGAGGTGTCGCCGAACCCTGGTGTGTCAATGATGGTCAGTGTGTAAGGGTAATCAAAGCTGTCTTGATGATGAATAGTATAAGATGTAATGTGTTTAGTCTGACTTTTCGCTTGATCGTTGCTTCTGTCTTCTGATATTAATTTGAATCTGAAATCATCTTTCCAGTTGACATCAAAGATGTAGTTAATGATGCCATTGATCAAAGTTGTTTTTCCTGATCCTGTTGCTCCGACTAGTAAGATTACCTTTTCCTCAGCACCTGTATTCTGTTTTGTTGTTAGTTCATACTTTATCAGATCTTGATCTTTAGAAACAACCAATTTTGTTTTGATCATATAAATGGAAGGTGGACCTTTATCAACAAGGTTTGATGCATGATATAATTCTTGTTTCCTTTTATTTCTTTTACTATCAATTATAGCCTTTTGATCAGCTTTTACACAAATGTAATCACTGGGATCACTGTCCACACTCCATAATGCAACACCACAATCAGCAGCCACCGCGAACCTAAGAACAGTGTTCGGTACAACATGTGTTCCATAGGTAACTTCATCTGTCTTCGTGATTCCCGTTGTAACCCATAAGTCTGTCCCTTTCTCTTGCTGCCTAATTACATACTTTTGTATACTACAGTGTGGGTCAATATATGGTGGTTTTGACCATTGTATTTCTAAAGTTGTTACTGAAGTTTGCCACGCCTGAGGCTTCCCTGGAGGACTGGATGGTCTGGTGTCTACTTTTATTGTCTCACTGGCGGGACCTACTCCCACTACACAAAGGCTCCGTACTCTCACCTGGTAGCCACAGTTAGCCTCAAGGTTGGGAACAGTATAGCTAAGAGTGTGTGAATCTGTCTTAACCTTCGAGCTTACAGGGGAATGGTCTGTACTCGCTTGTTGATAAAGTATTTCATAATTTTGCACACTTGAAGAGCCATATTGTGGTGGTATCCAAGCAATGGTAAAACTATTATGAGTACTTTCAGTACTGTCAGCTTCAGGCATGGTAGGTGCTGAAGGAATTTCATAATTATTATTTATATTACAGCCCTGCTTAAAACACTGAACATGAGCCTGATAATCTAATGTGTCAGAATAGTTCACTGTCACTGCAAAGGAAGTTCCTTTGTTTTCTTTGTTGGATAGAAAGAAGTCTCTAAATAGTGAGATTTTCTCTAAAATAGACATTTTTCCATCCTCGTAATTTCTTTTTAGATTGCCCTCAAAGTTTCCCTCAGTGCTTTTGTCACTTTCAGGGTCATATTCATTTTTATTATACATTTCCATTTTTAGAAGCTGAGAGTTGTTTTGTGGGATAAGAATTTGAAGGCAGAGTACGTAGTTAATATCTGGCTGCATCATCATTACCTCCAAATCACCAGGTTCTGAGGCAAACATGATCTCTGATAGCATGTTGATATATCCATTGAGAATTTTTATAAGTTTTTTTTTATCTTGGAGCCAAGTGTGAAGGTTCAGGTAATTGAATGGAGATGCCTTTTTCTTCTTCAGAAGATCTGCCAGTTGTGATTCTTCAGCTCCTCCACCTTTGATGCTGGGTAGCAACTTTGCCAACTGGTTTTGGAACTCTTGCTTGTAAATGTTGATCATTGATTTAAAGTGACATATTTCCTTTTGGATAATATTAATTTTTACTGCAACAGAAAAATTATTTAAATCGTTGCACCTAATAGTAAGCTCATGGAGATTTTCAAAAACTTTTTCTGTCTCATTGGTCAAGTTTGCACTAATACCACGCACGAATTTACTGGCTTTACTATCCAGAAGTGCTAAAGGATACAGTGTGACTTTAACTGGTACAGCATTTTGTCCTTCCTTCCCTAAGAGCTTTGGTAAGTTCTTGTAGACTCGAATGGCATCTTCGAAGGTGCAAGGGTTTTCTTGGAGCTGAAAATCTCCAATGAATGTGCAAGTAAAATTTTCAGCGTATTTCTTTTCATTTTCAGAAATATCCATTTGTCCTTTACCATCTATTTGAATTTTTTTTATTAATTTCGCCATACCTTGCAATTCTCCAAAACTTTTCTTGTCACTTGAAAATGAGGAACACACTCTATCAAAAATAAAGAAAGCTTGTGCTCCATACTCTACTGCAGTGACGACGTGCGTTGCAATTCCATTATCAAATACATCTGGATGCTGCACTTTACCCTTGCCAAGTTGATCCATCGTCATCGCCTCAGACCTGATGCTACATTTGTACTGCAGAGTGACTCTCTCCTGTTTACTGGAAGTCTTCTCGTTGTGTAGGTATTTTCCTGATCCCGATACATGAAACAGATCTCCGAGGAAACTCAGCTTCAGGTTAGCATTAATATCAAGAGCAGAGGCTTTGTCTTCCAGAGAGTCGGAAGCAATTATGCGAGAATCAGTGGTTGCAAGTTTTTGAATAGTTCTTTCTTCCAGTGTTGTTGTGCCCCATGGACATACTCCCTGGATTAATTGGTCGTTCCTGCAGTCGTAAAGCATCCCAGGACGGAAAGGCCGGCCTAGAGCAGGGATAGAGAGGTTTGTATCACTTGCAGAACACATCTTGTATCAAGGTTTTGGCACCCTGCTACACTGTTATGGCAGTGATAATGTATTGCTCGTGGTTGACACACTGCCTTAATGGTAGTTCTGACAATGTCGTGTCAATGATGGTTCTGACACACTGTCGTATCAATGATGGTTCTGACACACTGTCGTGTCAGTGATGGTTCTGACACACTGTCGTGTCAGTGATGGTTCTGACACACTGTCGTGTCAGTGATGGTTCTGACACACTGCCGTGTCAGTGATGGTTCTGACACACTGCCGTGTCAGTGATGGTTCTGACACACTGCCGTGTCAGTGATGGTTCTGACACACTGCCGTGTCAGTGAGGGTGTCCGGCTGGTGGTTCTGACATATTCTGAGGCACCATCACGAAGAGCTGAAATATATAATGCCAAATTAAGCTTATATATTTAATTATATTGTTGAAGAAAATGCAAACGAAATCATTAAGACACTTGGAAGTGACCTCAAATGTTTATTCATTCAACATAATGATAAAACAGAGGAATTTATTATCGATACAAATAACTGCATTAGAGATAAGTCTTTCGGAGAGGTTAGAGAAGAGGTCAGAGTAAGCATTGAATGGTGTTGAAAATGAAGTGAGACACGATATGCATTAATAACTGCTGAAGGAAAAAGTGGAAAAATGTGTAGGTGCTCTCTTATGAGGCCTGGTCACAGACCGGGCCGCGGGGGCGTTGACCCCCGGAACTCTCTCCAGGTAAACTCCAGGTATGAAGAGAATCATTCATGAACTCCCGTCCTTAATGCTAGTGAACGACATACTCATTCCAAG
This sequence comes from Cherax quadricarinatus, assembly GCF_038502225.1. Lineage (NCBI taxonomy): Eukaryota > Metazoa > Arthropoda > Malacostraca > Decapoda > Parastacidae > Cherax > Cherax quadricarinatus. The sequence continues at coordinate 57,092 of NW_027195868.1, read as the reverse complement.
AATTGGGACTGATACCTTATACCTTGGATGAAAACTGATTACCTGCTATTTCCAAAGCTCTTTATGACTCCTAAGAGTTTTGCAATTCCCCTTAATAATAATAATAATATCCTGGGGGATTTCAACTTAAGGCACCTAAAATGGAGGAATATAGCAAATAATATTGTTGCAGTAATAACACCAGGAGGCAACTCTGATGAAAACTCAAACTCACACTCACACGAGCTTTTAATCTCTGCACAAAATTCAATTTAAACCAGCAAATAATAGAGCCTACTAGACTGGAGAATACACTAGACCTCATCTTCACTAACAATGATGATCTGATAAGAAATGTCACCATATCAAAAACAATATACTCAGAACACAACATAATTGAGGTTCAGACATGTATGCGTGGAGCCCCAGACCGACATAATGAGACTAGTCACGAGGGAGCATTCACCAAATTCAACTTCAATAACAAAAACAAAGTGGGACCAAGTAAACCAAGTCCTAACCGATATAAGCTGGGAAGGTATACTAAGCAACACAGACCCCAACTTATGCCTAGAATAGATTAACTTGGTGACACTCGATGTATGCACAAGGCTTATTCCTCTAAGAAAAAGGAGGAGTAGATGTAAAATAGAAAGAGACAGGCGCTCCCTTTACAGGCGACGGAAAAGAATAACAGAGCGGCTAAAAGAGGTCAATATATCTGAAATGCGTAGGGAGACACCGGTCAGAGAAATAGCAAGCATCGAACTTAAGCTAAAGGAATCTTATAGGAGTCAGGAATCGCGGGAAGAATTAAAAGCCATAAATGAAATCGAAAGAAACCCAAAGTATTTCTTCTTCTATGCCAAATCAAAGTCGAGAACAACGTCCAGTATTGGGCCCCTACTTAAACAAGATGGGTCCTACACAGATGACAGCAAAGAAATGAGTGAGCTACTCAAGTCCCAATATGACTCAGTTTTTAGCAAGCCGCTAACCAGACTGAGAGTCGAAGATCAAAATGAATTTTTTATGAAAGAGCCACAGAATTTGGTTAACACAAGCCTATCCGATGTTATCCTGACGCCAAATGACTTCGTACAGGCGATAAATGACACGCCCATGCACTCTGCCCCAGGGCCAGACTCATGGAACTCCGTGTTCATCAAGAACTGCAAGAAGCCCCTATCACGAGCCTTTTCCATTCTAAGGAGAGGGAGCATGGACACGGGGGTCGTCCCACAGTTACTAAAAACAACAGACATAGCCCCACTCCACAAAGGGGGCAGTAAAGCAACAGCAAAGAACTACAGACCGATAGCACTAACATCCCGTATCATAAAAATCTTTGAAAGGGTCCTAAGAAGCAAGATCACCACCCACCTAGAAACCCATCAGTTACACAACCCAGGGCAACATGGGTTTAGAACAGGTCGCTCCTGTCTGTCTCAACTATTGGATCACTACGACAACAGGAAAAGTCGGTCGATGGATCTATAATTTCCTCACTAACAGAACACAGAGAGTAGCCGTCAACAGAGTAAAGTCCGAGGCAGCTTCGGTGAAAAGCTCTGTTCCACAAGGCACAGTACTCGCTCCCATCTTCTTCCTCATCCTCATATCCGACATAGACAAGGATGTCAGCCACAGCACCGTGTCTTTCTTTGCAGATGACACCCGAATCTGCATGACAGTGTCTTCCATTGCAGACACTGCAAGGCTCCAGGCGGACATCAACCAAATCTTTCAGTGGGCTGCAGAAAACAATATGAAGTTCAACGATGAGAAATTTCAATTACTCAGATATGGTAAACACGAGGAAATTAAATCTTCATCAGAGTACAAAACAAATTCTGGCCACAAAATAGAGCGAAACACCAACGTCAAAGACCTGGGAGTGATCATGTCGGAGGATCTCACCTTCAAGGACCATAACATTGTATCAATCGCATCTGCTAGAAAAATGACAGGATGGATTATGAGAACCTTCAAAACTAGGGAGGCCAAGCCTATGATGACACTTTTCAGGTCACTTGTTCTATCTAGGCTGGAATATTGCTGCACACTAACAGCACCTTTCAAGGCAGGTGAAATTGCTGACCTAGAAAATGTACAGAGAACCTTCACGGCGCGCATAACGGAGGCAAAACACCTCAATTACTGGGAGCGCTTGAGGTTCCTAAAACTGTATTCCCTGGAACGCAGGCGGGAGAGATACATAATTATATACACCTGGAAAATCCTAGAGGGACTAGTACCGAACTTGCACACGAAAATCTCTCACTACGAAAGCAAAAGACTTGGCAGACGATGCAACATCCCCCCAATGAAAAGCAGGGGTGTCACTAGCACGTTAAGAGACCATACAATAAGTGTCAGGGGCCCGAGACTGTTCAACTGACTCCCAGCATACATAAGGGGGATTACCAACAGACCCCTGGCAGTCTTCAAGCTGGCACTGGACAAGCACCTAAAGTCGGTTCCTGACCAGCCGGGCTGTGGCTCGTATGTTGGTTTGCGTGCAGCCAGCAGCAACAGCCTGGTTGATCAGGCTCTGATCTACCAGGAGGCCTGGTCACAGACCGGGCCGCGGGGGCGTTGACCCCCGGAACTCTCTCCAGGTAAACTCCAGGTAAACAGTTAGTATGTAATGTTGCAGTCTTCCTTCGGCCGGTGCGCTATCGGAGAGAGAGTATATATCAAATATTATATTTTTTTTTTAAAGTGGTGGACTGGTAAGCTAGTGGAAGGCCTTGGCCAGAAGACTAAAAGCCCCAGTGGCGGGTCATCATACGACTAAGATCGGCGTCAGGAAACAATTGTCCTGTTTCCTGACGACTTGTACCTAACCTATATGTATCTCTTAACCTCAGCTCCTGCAAGCTATCAGATAAAGAAGCCTAATACCTCTATCTGAAAACCCTCAACACGCTTGCAGCGGTAGTTCGAATCCCTCAAAAGACCTAGGATCTATATTTCAATCCTCTCAATTTGTCCAGGAGCTGGAGATAAACAGTTTCGGGCTCCTTGTGTATGACTACACAAGAAACTGACTGCCCCTACCTTAACACACTAAAAATAAAAAGGAACTGTGGATCAACATATGCAATAAGCAGATGAGCTATTAATCAACACCTCCAGAAGCTTATGAGCTCAAAAATTAAAAATTTGCGAGAGAAAACACTCGAGTTTTGTCGGGTGATTCCCATAAAAATTTCCTTAATAACTGACCATCTTCCGTTCACGTCCCAGAAACAAATAGCCCATATTAACGAAACTTTTCTAGTTATTTTTTTAAGCCATTAAATAACAGCACACAACAACGATGGAATTTTGAAACTAATACAAAAAGTCATTCTTAAGTAAGCGTTCTGAAACCAATACGTAATTTGTTTCATAAAATTGACAATGTGATTTGTCATTTGTACAAAACACACAAACCTTGGAAGTCAGGAGCCAATCAGAAAAAGTGGAAACCCCCAGTTTTCTCTTCTATAATTATATTAGTAAATTTACAAATTAGCAGCTATATAGCTTAAACCTACAGTGACCTTTCTTCTGTCTTAAATGTATCAGTGTTTAATGTTGGAAGCCGTGTAAAAGAGGTATTCTGAAGTTATTAAATAGAAACCAGTTCAAGTCAGCTAATTTTGCAGAGAATAAAGATGTCAGTAAGAATATCAGAGAAAAACTGTGTAAAAGTGTTCCTGATGGAGACTCGTAGGTAAAGATTATAGATCGATGAGAGTATAGTTTCTTGGTGCAGAAATAATTTTATGAGCAAAATGAAGTATATTCTCTACGGTAGTGGAAACAATGAGTGTAGGAGGTAATGATATCAGGAAAGTTCAGAGTGAAGAGTTGTTAAAGGTATATAGGAAAGATACTGTAATGATTACAAAAAACAAGTGACATTATAGAGTGAGATATCGACGAGAGAAAGAATATTATGATGAATCTGAGAAAATAAAATTATTGATAATATGACAGCTTTTCCAGCAGGTTGTTCGTGCACGGAATAGACTCCGTCTTATCAAGATAAGCAGTGCAGCTGGCTCCTTGAATTTAATCCCGCCAAATGCAAAGTCATGAACATCGGGGAAGAACAAAGGAGAACGCAGACAGTGCATAGCCTAGGTGGCCAAAGATTGCAAACCTCACTCAAGAAAAGAGATCTTGGGGTAAGTATAATACCGAGCACGTCTCCTGAGGCGCACATCAATCAGATAACTGCTGCAACATATGGGCGCCTGGCAAACCTGAGAATAGCGTTCCGATACCTCAGTAGGGAATCGTTCAAGATTCTGTACACCATATACATCAGGCCCATACTGAAGTATGCAGCACCAGTTTGGAATCCACACCTGGTCAAGCATGTGAAGAAATTAGAGAAAGTGCAAAGGTTTGCAACAAGACTAGTCCCAGAGCTAAGGGACTTGTCCCACGAAGAAAGGTTAAGGGAAACCGGCCTGACGATACTGGAGGACAGAATGGTTAGAGGAGACATAACAACGACATACGAAATACTGCGAGGAATTGACAAGATGGACAAAGACAGATTGTTCCATTATTATTATTATAATCAAAAAGAAGCGCTATGCCACAAGGGCTATGCAGCCAGATTGTTCCAGAGATGGGACACAGAAACAAGGGGTCACAATTGGATGTTCAAGACTCCCATGAGTCAGAGGATGTTAGGAAGTATTTCTTCAGTCATAGAGTTGTCAGGAAGTGAAATAGCCTAGAAAGTGACGTAGTGGAGGCAGAAACCATAGAAAGTTTTAAGACGAGGTTTGATAAAACTCATGGAGCAGGGAGAAAGAGGACCTAGTAGCAATCGGTGAAGAGGCGGGGCCAGGAGCTATGACTCAACCCCTACAACCACTAATAGGCGAGTGCAAATAGGTGAGTATGCACCACCATCACAAAATAACAGGAGGCTAAGACAAGAGTACAATGAGAGCAACAGAGTAATGGACACTAGCTGACACGGCCACAAGGGCCCACATGGGTAGGGCAAAGTTAATATTTGTGGGTGATTTCAGTCACAAGGAGACTTACTGGGAAAACCCGGAACCACATGGGGGACCAGAAACGTGGAGGGCTGCGATGACGGAGGCAGTACAGGAAAACCTCGTGCATCAACATATTTGGAACACTACCAGAGAGAGCATGCTGCCAGGTCTCCCATTCCCCCAACCCCCAGAATACTGTGTTGGAGAGGAAACTGAAGGTATGGTACACCAACGCTGATGGAATAACGAGCAAGTGGGAGGAGTAGCATGGAAGAATCAGAGGCAGCACCAGATATCATAGCTCTCACAGAAATCAAACTCGTGGGAATGATAACAGATGCTGTCTTTCCAACTGGGTATCAGATCCTGAGGAAAGACAGAGGATAGAGAGGGGGTGGTGGAGTGGGACTGCTCATCGAAAACCAATGGGATTTTGAGGAGCTGGAGAGAGGAGACAGAGAAGCAGGAGACTACATAATAGAAACACTTAAGTCTGGAAGGCCCAAGGTGGTACTTGCAGTGATGTATAACCCACCACAGAATAGCAAAAGACCAAGACAAGAATACGATGGAAGTAACAGAGCGATGGTTGACACACTGGCTGAAGTGGCCAGAAGGGCCCATGTAGGTAGGGCAAAGCTATTGGTTGTAGGTGAAATTGACTGGGAAAATCTGGAGCCACATGGGGGCCCAGAAACCTGGAGGACTAAGATGATGTAGGTGGTACTGGAAAACTTCACGTACCAACACGTAAGGGACACTACGAGAGAGAGAGGAGAGGATGAACCAGCAAGACTGAACCTAGTATTCATCTTGAGTAGTGCAGATATTGAGGACATCACATATGAAAGACCCCTTGGGGCCAGCGATCATGTGGTTTCAAGCTTCGAATACACAGTAGAGCTACAAGTGGAGGGGGAAGCAGGAAGGCCCGAGCGAATGAAGCCAAACTAAAAGAAAGGGGACTACACGGGAGTGAGGAACTTCCTGAATGGGGTTCAGTGGGACAGAGAACTAGCAGGGAAGCCAGTAAATGAGATGAAATATGTAACAATATGCAAGGAAGCTGAGGATAGGTTTGTGCCCAAGGGTAACAGGAATAATGAAAAAGCGAGGATGAGCCCATGGTTCACCCTAAGGTGCAGGGAGGCAAAAACCAAGTGTGCTAGGGAATGGAAGAAGTATAGAAGCCAAAGGACCCAGGAGAATAAGTAGAGCAGTCGTAGGAGGAAAACAACAGTCAAGGACCAGGTAATCAGGCTAAGGAAGGAAGGAGGAGAGACAACAAGAAATAACCGTGAATACACAAATAACCCGCACATAAAAGAGAGAAGCTTACGACGACGTTTCGGTCCGACTTGGACCATTGACAAAGTCACACTAACAGAGGTGGAGCAGGACGGCTATATATAGGCAGGAAGAGGTGGAGGTAGTAGTAGTAGTGGTAGTAGTAGTACAAGAATTGTATATAATACCGACAGGATGAAATGACACATGCACAACACCCGGGCATCCCCACCGTAGACGTTGTGCATGTGTCATTTCATCCTGTCGGTATTATATACAATTCTTGTACTACTACTACCACTACTACTACTACCTCCACCTCTTCCTGCCTATATATAGCCGTCCTGCTCCACCTCTGTTAGTGTGACTTTGTCAATGGTCCAAGTCGGACCGAAACGTCGTCGTAAGCTTCTCTCTTTTATGTGCGGGTTATTTGTGTATCGTTCCAGTCACGGTATTGTGCCTTTTTGTTATTTAATAACCGTGAAGTATGTGAGGAACTCAATATGAGATTCAAAGTGTTCAAAGAGGAGACGGAAGGGGCTCCAGAAAGACGGAGAGGTGGGGTACACCACCAAGTGCTGGACACAGTACACACAACCGAGGAAGAAGTGAAGAGGCTTCTGAGTGAGCTAGATACCTCAAAGGGTATGGGGCCGGATAACATCTCTCCATGGGTCCTGAGGGAGGGAGCAGAGGCGCTGTGTGTACCCTTAACAACAATATTCAACACATCTATCGAAACAAGGAGATTGCATGGAAGACAGCAAATGCAGTCCCAATTTTTAAAAAAGAAGACAGACATGAAGTACTAAACTACAGACCAGTGTCACTGATATGTATAGTATGTAAAGTCATGGAGAAGATTATCAGAAGAGTGGTGGAACACCTAGAAAGGAATGATATCAACAGTAGCCAACATGGTTTCAGGGACGGTAAATCCTGTGTCACAAACCTACTGGAGTTCTATGACAGGGTGACAGCAGTAAGACGAGAGAGAGAGAGGGGTGGGTAGAGTGCATTTTCTTGGACTGTAAGAAGGTGTTTGACACAATTCCACACAAGAGATTAGTGCAAAAGCTGGAGAACCAGGCAGGGATAACAGGGAAGACACTCCAGTGGATCAGGGAATACTTGTCAGGAAGACAGCAGCAAGTCATGGTACGTGGCGAGGTGTCAGAGTGGGCGCCTGTGGCCAGCGGGGTCCCACAGGGGTCAGTCCTAGGACCAGTGCTGTCTCTGGTATTTGTGAACATGATGGAAGGAATAGACTCCGAAGTGTCCCTGTTTGCAGATGACTTTAAGTTGATGAGAAGAATTCATTCGGTCAAAGACCAGGCAGAACTACAAAGGGATCTGGACAGATTGCAGACCTGGTCCAGCAATTGGCTCCTGGAGTTCAACCTCACCAAGTGCAAAGTCATGGAGATTGGGGAAGGATAAAGAAGACTGCAGATGGAGTACAGTCTAGGGGGCCAGAAACTACAAACCTCACTCAAGGAAAAAGATCTTGGGGTGAGTATAACACCAGGCACATCTCCTGAGCCACACAATAACTGCTGCAGCATATGGGCGCCTAGCAAACCTCAGAACAGCATTCCGACATCTTAATAAGGAATCGTTCAAGACCCTGTACACTGTGTACGTTAGGCCCATATTGGAGTATGCAGCACCAGTTTGGAACCCACACCTAGCCAAGCACATAAAGAAACTAGAGAAAGTGCAAAGGTTTGCAACAAGACTAGTCCCAGAGCTAAGGGGTATGTCCTACAAGGAGAGGTTAAGGGAAATCGACCTGACGACACTGGAGGACAGCAGGGATAGGGGAGACATGATAATGACATATAAAATACTGAGAGGAATTGACAAGGTGGATAAAGACAGAATGTTCCAGAGATGGGACACAGCAACAAGGGGTCACAATTGGAAGTTGAAGACTCAGATGAATCACAGGGATGTTAGGAAGTTGAATCAGCAAGCCACGTGGATCAGCATGTCACGTAGATCATGACACCACGTGGGGTGTGGGCGATGTCACATGGATCTACAAGCCACGTGAGTTACCAAGCCAGATGTCCCAGGCCTCATGCTGTGGTCTGCTGCCTGCATCACATTGACATCACCGACGATGCTGCCTGACTTCATGACGTCACGATGTCTGCTGACGTCACCTCGAGATGCCTGCTGGCATCACAGTGCTGCTGACGTCACCTTGCAACATCACGCCTGACATTACATGATGTCACATCGAGTGTTCTAGTAATTATTTCAGTATTGTCGAGAAGATTGAGAGAAGATATGTCATGTGTTAATTAACTCCTCTCAGTCAGTGTTCTCACATGTTAGTGTATGGCTTAGTGTCAGTTTTGTGCACAGAAAAGCATCTTTTGCTAGTTAAGCCATGTTGTACCGCATGTACCACGGGTGTGTGTAAAGTTTTCCGTGTGTCCAGTGAAGTCTGTGGTCAGACCCTTGTGTAGCACCTTGTGTTGTCACCCGGTGTGACCAGCGTGTTTGACAGCTGATATCAGTCAGCCTGAGCCCGAGCCCCTTTGTACAGAAAGCTCTTATACTCGTCGCTCATAGATGTTCTGCAGAATCGTACCTGCTACGATTCCCATCGAGATTTGTTTCACTTCACCTCCAGACCTTCAGAGTGCAGTTATATGTAGAGAAACAAGTCTGGGGACGCTTAGACTAACCTCTGCTATAACTCCAACTGCCGAAAGAATGACACTCGTCAAGCCACAGTTAGCCTGTCGGCAGGCGCTGTGTCAGCCTCGTGTCACAAGCTTCAGTGAGCAGCCTGCACAAAGATGATGTCACTTTGACTGCTAGCCCACTCACTGCAGTCTGGTGTATGATGTTACGACTCCCAGATGTTTCGCCCAGTCGTCTCTGCTACAACTCACTCCACGCTCGCCGCAGTGACAGTACCAGTCGAGAAGTGTCCTCCTTAGTCGCTTGCCAGAAGTCCTGCCCAGTTGCCGAGTTTTGACGATGCCTCGCTCGAGGTCACCACCATGTCATGCCCCAGGTTGAATGAAAACCTGCAGCGACTCCTACGATGACTGCTTCACCGTTCCAGAGGAGACCATAACCTGCTACATCACAGCTCAGCCGCAGCGATGTCTCCTGTGTTGCAGTATCTGTCCAGACGCAGGAAGGCATGCAGTGATGCCCATCGGCACTCACTGCCTATGACCATGATGTTTAGCACACCCCACATGTTTTTTTTCTTTCCTCCCTGTAGGAAGTTTTTTTCCATGTCCATATGTATATGTATGTTTTTTTACTTTGTGTTCTGTGCCCTGTTCCTACGAGAGAGACCAAGTTTTTTTTACCACCAGTATTGTCGCGTCGGGACGACGCGAGGTAGGTGGCCGAGCGTATGCAGACATCCTGTACTGTCTGCACAGACAGCCTATGCTGTCTGCCAGCTTAGTTTATATTTCGCGGCATTTAAGTGCTGCCATCTGGACCAGCCCAAAGTGAGTGGGACGCTGGGCCCACACTCACTCAGCGGCCAAGCAACAAGACAGAAGGCCTACTAGCTCTCTCCTCTCGTGGGCATGGCCCTACCCGGGCCATGGGCACAACACACAAGCCTGTGTACCCACCACTACATTACAAATAAAGTAAGAAGCCTCCGAAGACGTCTATCATTTACTCCCCGCTTGCAGAAACTCCAATTAATCTCGTTCACAGTATTTCTTCAGCCACAGAGTAGTCAGGAAGTGGAATAGTTTGGGAAGCGATGTAGTGGAGGCAGGATCCATACATAGCTTTAAGCAGAGGTATGATAAAGCTCATGGTTCAGGGAGAGTGACCTAGAAGCGACCAGTGAAGAGGCGGGGCCAGGAGCTGAGACTCGACCCCTGCAACCTCAACTAGGTGAGTACAACTAGGTGAGTACACAAACAACCAACTACCTGAGGTATGGAAGACGGCAAATGTAGTACCCATATTTTAAAAATGAAACAGAAAAGAGGCACTAAACTATAGACCAACGTCACGTCAGTTACACTGGTTTATAGTTTAGTGAAGATTATGAGGAGAAGACTATCAGGAGGAGAGTGGTGGAGCACCTGGAACGGGACAAGAGTATAAACGCCTACCAGCACGGACTTATGGAAGGCAAATCCTGAGTCACAAACCTACTGAAGTTTTATGATAAAGTAACAGAAGACACGAGAGAGAGGGGCGGGTTGATTGCATCTTCTTGGACTGCAAGAAGGCCTTCAACACAGTTCCTCACAGGAGATTGGTGCAGAAGCCAGAGGATCAGGTGTGTATAACAGGAAAGGCACTGCAAAGGATCAGAGAATACCTGACAGGGAGGCAACAACGAGTCATGGTACGTGATGAGGTATCACACTGGGCACCTGTGACGAGCGGGGTCCCACAGGGATCGGTCCTAGGACCAGTGCTATTTCTGGTATATGTCGATGACATGATGGAAGGGTTAGACTCAGAAGTGTCCCTGTTCAAAGATGATGTGAAGTTAATGAGGAGAATTAAATCAGATGAGGATCAGGTAGGACTTCAGAGACAGGCTGGACGCCTGGTCCAGCAACTGGCTTCTCGAATTTAACCCCGCTAAATGCAAAGTCATGATGGAGTATAGGCTAGGTGGCCAAAGACTGCAAACCTCGCTCAAGGAGAAAGATCTTGGGGTGAGTATAACACCGAGCATGTCTCCGAAAGCACACATCATCCAGATAATTGCTGCAGCATATGGGCACCTAGCAAACCTGAGAACAGCGTTCAGATACCTTTAGTAAGGAATCGTTCTAGACACTGTACACCGTGTACATCAGGCCCATACTGGAGTATGCAGCACCTGTTTGGAACCCACACTTGATCATGCACGTCAAGAAATTAGAAAAAGTACAAAGGTTTGCGACACGGTTAGTTCCAGAGCTAAGGGAGATATCCTACGAAGAAACGTTAAGGGAAATCGGCCTGACGACACTAGAGGACAGGAGGGTTAGGGGAGACATAATAATGACATACAAAATACTGCGTGGAATAGACAAGGTGGACAGACAGGATGTTCCAGAGAGGGGACACAGAAACAAGGGGTCACAATTGGAAGTTGAAGACCCAGATGAGTCAAAGGGATGTTAGGAAGTATTTCTTCATTCATAGAGTAGTCAGGAAGTAGTCAGCAAGTGAGGAAGTGGAGGCAGGAACCATACATAACTTTAAGATGAGGTATTTTATCATGGAGCAGGGAGAAAGAGGACCTAGTAGCACTCAGTGAAGAGGCGGGGCCAGGAACCGAGTCTCGACCCCTGCAACGACAATTAGGTGAGTACACACACACACGCACACAAAAGCATAGAGTCAGCAGAGGACAGCCAGAACCGGGCAGAGCAACAAGCGCAAATACACACAGAACCACCTTCACAACCCCACAGCCATACACTATCTCAGCACAAACCATAATCAATACTCACAAACCCCACCCCACACTATGCAGCAGAATCCTACAGGACACTGCTAGGTCCCCCACTCCCCCAACCTCCACAGACCCCGAGAATACAGTTTTGGAGAGGAAACTGAAGATATGGTACACCAACGCTGATGGAATAACGAATAAGTGGGAGGAGAAACATATAAGAATCAAAGAGTCGTCACCGGACATTATAGCTCTTACAGAAACCATGCTCACTGAAATGATAGCAGATACCATCTTTCCAACTGGTTATCAGGTCCTGAGGAAAGACAGAGGGAACAGACGGGGTGGAGGAGTGGCTCTTCTCATCAAAATCCAATGGCATTTTGAGGAGTTGGAGAGAGGAGACACAAGAGAAGCAAGAGACTGCATAATATGAACATGTAAAGTAAAAGGACACAAGTGCAACTAATGTGACATTTATTGTGGAAACGTTTCGCTCTCCAGGAGCTTGATAAAGCTCCTGGAGAGCGAAACGTTGCCACAATAAATGTAACATTAGTTTCACTTGTGTCCTTTTACTTTATATATTGTCGGTAATTCTACCAACTTTATCATAATATGAACACTTCAGTCTGGAAATCCCAAGGTGGTAATTGCAGTGATGTATAACCCACCACAGAATAGCAGGAGGCCAAGGCAAGAATATGATGAGAGTAAGAGTGATGGTTGATGCACTTGCTGAAGTGACCAGAAGGGCTCATGCGAGCAGGACAAAGCTACTTATTGTGGGTGACTTCAATCACAAGGAAATTGACTGGAAAAACCTGGATCCACATGGGGGCCCAGAAACGTGGAGAGCTAAGATGATGGAGGTGGTATCGGAAAACCTCATGTACCAACATGTAAGAGACACTGCCAGAGAGAGAGAGAGAGAGAGAGAGAGAGAGAGAGAGAGAGAGAGAGAGAGAGAGAGAGAGAGAGAGAAAGAGGAGAGGACAAACAAGCAAGATTGGATCTAGTATTCACCTTGAGTAATGCAGATATTGAGGACACCACATATGAAAAACACCTTGGGGCCAGTGACCACGTCGTTCTGAGCTTCGAATAAATAGTTACAAGTGGAGAGGAAAGCAGGAAGGGCAGGACAAATGAAGCCAAACTACAAGAGTGGGGACTACACAGGCATGAGGAATTTCCTGCACAAGGTTCAGTGAGACAGAGAACTGGCAGGGAGATTAGTAATGAGATACTATTTGCCACAAAAGGTAAGCAGAAAATGGTAAATACCTTCAGTTAAATGGCTTGTATATGCATATCAGGTGAATTTATAAGGAATGTATTAAAAAAACAAATGCCTGTATAAGTTCCTCTTTATAGAGGCGAGGTGCCAACCTGTTCAGGAACGCAAGACTGAACGTTTAGCTCATGCAGTACAATCTCATGGATATTTTTTTGGTTCGTGGTATTCTACTACAACAAAAAAAATAGGAGACTACAGATTACCAAGGAAAAGATGATGAGATACATCCTGGATGCGGGTCCAAGAGAGCATTTAAACAAGGATGAATCACATGTGACTCAACCACACACACAAAAAAATTTATAATGTCATGTGTCTAGGTTAGTAAACCAGTATGGTACTAGGGGGAAAGTGAACCGGCTTTCATAGTACTCACAGTAGGTGGCCAGGCTTGAAATACCTTCTAATACACACCGAATGGGTTGCTTGATCATGTCATGGCCAGTGTCAGTTTAAAGCAGTTTAAGAATAGAACTAAAGGATATATACCTGATGAAACTACAGAAAGGGACGAAAGTGGATTTCTTGAATTTTTTCTTGTTTCTGAAGGGAGCTTAAGTGACTGGGGAAATTATTTTTTCTTATTTCGCTTTCTTCTTCCTCCAAATGATTCTAGATGTCTTGTGACGATAACTGTTAAACCCATTTCTAAAATTCTGAAATAGCTTTAATAAGTTCTAGAACCCTCCGCAGCGTATCATAAAACGTTAAAAGAAAAACGCCTCCTAATTCGACGACTGAGAGAGTGAAATTCTAGTTTCTAATTTCACACGTACCAATTTTATGCGTAAAATAGTGTGCAATTTTTATTCCAGTTTAATAACAATAAAAATATTTGAGTCTACCTCTGAACTTCTTCAATATTTAATAGCTAATGCATCTTACGACCTGGAGGATACCAGTTAAGCTTACTTTGTGAGAGGGAAAATTTATCAGTGTACTAAATTAGTTTACAAAATTTTTGGAATTAATGTGATAACTGGAGAATGACTCGTGTACTGATCCAAGACACTTGTGTGTGTAGTTACCAGTACTGCTGCAAGACACTCGTGTGTGTAGTTACCAGTACTGCTGCAAGACACTCGTGTGTGTAGTTACCAGTACTGCTGCGAGACACTAGTGTATGTAGTTACCAGTACTGCTGCAAGACGCTAGTGTATGTAGTTACCAGTACTGCTGCAAGACACTAGTGTGTGTAGTTACCAGTACTGCTGCAAGACACTCGTGTATGTAGTTACCAGTACTGCTGCGAGACACTAGCGTATGTAGTTACCAGTACTGCTGCAAGACGCTAATGTATTTATTTACCAGTACTGCTGCAAGACACTAGTGTGTGTAGTTACCAGTACTGCTGCAAGACACAAGTGTGTGTAGTTACCAGAACTGCTGCATGAAGCTAGTGTATGTAGTTACCAGTACTGCTGCATGAAGCTAGTGTATATAGTTACCAGTACTGCTGCATGACGCTAGTGTGTGTAGTTACCAGTACTGCTGCAAGACACAAGTGTGTGTAGTTACCAGAACTGCTGCAAGACACTCCTGTGTGTAGTTACCAGTACTGCTGCAAGACACTCCTGTGTGTAGTTACCAGTACTGCTGCAAGACACTGGTGTATGTGGTTACCAGTACTGCTGCAAGACACTCGTGTGTGTAGTTACCAGTACTGCTGCAACTGCTGCAAGACACGTGTATGTAGTTACCAGTACTGCTGCAAGACACAAGTGTGTGTAGTTACCAGTACTGCTGCAAGACACTAGTGTGTGTAGTTACCAGTACTGCTGCAAGACACTCGTGTGTGTAGTTACCAGTACTGCTGCGAGACACTAGTGTGTGTGTAGTTACCAGTACTGCTGCAAGACACTCGTGTGTGTAGTTACCAGTACTGCTGCAAGACACTAGTGTGTGTAGTTACCAGTACTGCTGCAAGACACTCGTGTGTGTAGTTACCAGTACAGCTGCGAGACACTAGTGTGTGTGTAGTTACCAGTACTGCTGCAAGACACTCGTGTGTGTAGTTACCAGTACTGCTGCAAGACACTAGTGTGTGTAGTTACCAGTACTGCTGCAAGACACTCGTGTGTGTAGTTACCAGTACTGCTGCGAGACACTCGTGTGTGTACTTACCAGTACTGCTGCAAGACACTCGTGTGTGTAGTTACCAGTACTGCTGCAAGACGCTAGTGTATGTAGTTACCAGTACTGCTGCAAGACACTCGTGTGTGTAGTTACCAGTACTGCTGCAAGACGCTAGTGTATGTAGTTACCAGTACTGCTGCAAGACACTCGTGTGTGTAGTTACCAGTACTGCTGCAAGACGCTAGTGTATGTAGTTACCAGTACTGCTGCAAGACACAAGTGTGTGTAGTTACCAGTACTGCTGCAAGACACTCGTGTGTGTAGTTACCAGTACAGCTGCGAGACACTAGTGTGTGTGTGTAGTTACCAGTACTGCTGCAAGACACTCGTGTGTGTAGTTACCAGTACTGCTGCAAGACACTCGTGTGTGTAGTTACCAGTACTGCTGCAAGACACTCGTGTGTGTAGTTACCAGTACAGCTGCGAGACACTAGTGTGTGTAGTTACCAGTACTGCTGCAAGACACTCGTGTGTGTAGTTACCAGTACTGCTGCAAGACACTCGTGTGTGTAGTTACCAGTACAGCTGCGAGACACTAGTATGTGTGTGTGTAGTTACCAGTACTGCTGCAAGACACTCGTGTGTGTAGTTACCAGTACTGCTGCAAGACACTCGTGTATGTAGTTACCAGTACTGCTGCGAGACACTAGCGTATGTAGTTACCAGTACTGCTGCAAGACGCTAATGTATTTATTTACCAGTACTGCTGCAAGACACTAGTGAGTGTAGTTACCAGTACTGCTGCATGACGCTAGTGTATGTAGTTACCAGTACTGCTGCATGACGCTAGTGTGTGTAGTTACCAGTACTGCTGCAAGACACAAGTGTGTGTAGTTACCAGAACTGCTGCAAGACACTCGTGTGTGTAGTTACCAGTACTGCTGCGAGACACTAGCATATGTAGTTACCAGTACTGCTGCAAGACGCTAATGTATTTATTTACCAGTACTGCTGCAAGACACTAGTGTGTGTAGTTATCAGTACTGCTGCATGACGCTAATGTATGTAGTTACCAGTACTGTTGCATGACGCTAGTGTATGTAGTTACCAGTACTGCTGCATGACGCTAGTGTGTGTAGTTACCAGTACTGCTGCAAGACACTAGTGTGTGTAGTTACCAGTACTGCTGCATGACGCTAGTGTATGTAGTTACCAGTACTGCTGCATGATGCTAGTGTGTGTAGTTACCAGTACTGCTGCAAGACACTAGTGTATGTAGTTGCCAGTACTGCTGCAAGACGCTAGTGTATGTAGTTACCTGTAGTGCTGCAAGACACTAGTGTGTGTAGTTACCAGTACTGCTGCAAGACACTAATGTATGTAGTTACCAGTACTGCTGCAAGACGCTAGTGTATGTAGTTGCCAGTACTGCTGCGAGACACAAGTGTGTGTAGTTACCAGTACTGCTGCAAGACACAAGTGTGTGTAGTTACCAGTACTGCTGCAAGACACAAGTGTGTGTAGTTACCAGTACTGCTGCATGACGCTAGTGTATGTAGTTACCAGTACTGCTGCAAGACACAAGTGTAGTTACCTGTACTGCTGCAAGATGCTAGTGTATGTAGTTACCAGTACTGCTGCAAGACACAAGTGTGTGTAGTTACTAGTACTGCTGCATGACGCTAGTGTATGTAGTTACCAGTACTGCTGCAAGACACAAGTGTAGTTACCAGTACTGCTGCAAGACACAAGTGTAGTTACCAGTACTGCTGCAAGACGCTAGTGTATGTAGTTACCAGTACTGCTGCAAGACACAAGTGTAGTTACCAGTACTGCTGCATGACGCTAGTGTATGTAGTTACCAGTACTGCTGCAAGACACAAGTGTAGTTACCAGTACTGCTGCAAGACGCTAGTGTATGTAGTTACCAGTACTGCTGCAAGACACTAGTGTGTGTAGTTACCAGTACTGCTGCATGACGCTAGTGTATGTAGTTACCAGTACTGCTGCATGACGCTAGTGTGTGTAGTTACCAGTACTGCTGCAAGACACTAGTGTATGTAGTTGCCAGTACTGCTGCAAGACGCTAGTGTATGTAGTTACCTGTAGTGCTGCAAGACACTAGTGTGTGTAGTTACCAGTACTGCTGCAAGACACTAATGTATGTAGTTACCAGTACTGCTGCAAGACGCTAGTGTATGTAGTTACCAGTACTGCTGCAAGACACTCGTGTATGTAGTTACCAGTACTGCTGCAAGACGCTAATGTATTTATTTACCAGTACTGCTGCAAGGCACTAGTGAGTGTAGTTACCAGTACTGCTGCATGACGCTAGTGTGTGTAGTTACCAGTACTGCTGCATGACGCTAGTGTGTGTAGTTACCAGTACTGCTGCATGACGCTAGTGTGTGTAGTTACCAGTACTGCTGCATGACGCTAGTGTGTGTAGTTACCAGTACTGCTGCATGACGCTAGTGTATGTAGTTACCAGTACTGCTGCATGACGCTAGTGTGTGTAGTTACCAGTACTGCTGCAAGACACAAGTGTGTGTAGTTACCAGAACTGCTGCAAGACACTCGTGTGTGTAGTTACCAGTACTGCTGAGAGACACTAGCATATGTAGTTACCAGTACTGCTGCAAGACGCTAATGTATTTATTTACCAGTACTGCTGCAAGACACTAGTGTGTGTAGTTACCAGTACTGCTGCATGACGCTAGTGTATGTAGTTACCAGTACTGCTGCATGACGCTAGTGTGTGTAGTTATCAGTACTGCTGCAAGACACTAGTGTATGTAGTTGCCAGTACTGCTGCAAGACGCTAGTGTATGTAGTTACCTGTAGTGCTGCAAGACACTAGTGTGTGTAGTTACCAGTACTGCTGCAAGACACTAATGTATGTAGTTACCAGTACTGCTGCAAGACGCTAGTGTATGTAGTTGCCAGTACTGCTGCGAGACACAAGTGTGTGTAGTTACCAGTACTGCTGCAAGACACAAGTGTGTGTAGTTACCAGTACTGCTGCAAGACACAAGTGTGTGTAGTTACCAGTACTGCTGCATGACGCTAGTGTATGTAGTTACCAGTACTGCTGCAAGACACAAGTGTAGTTACCTGTACTGCTGCAAGATGCTAGTGTATGTAGTTACCAGTACTGCTGCAAGACACAAGTGTGTGTAGTTACCAGTACTGCTGCATGACGCTAGTGTATGTAGTTACCAGTACTGCTGCAAGACACAAGTGTAGTTACCAGTACTGCTGCAAGACGCTAGTGTATGTAGTTACCAGTACTGCTGCAAGACACAAGTGTAGTTACCAGTACTGCTGCATGACGCTAGTGTATGTAGTTACCAGTACTGCTGCAAGCCACAAGTGTAGTTACCAGTACTGCTGCAAGACGCTAGTGTATGTAGTTACCAGTACTGCTGCAGGACACTAGTGTGTGTAGTTGCCAGTACTGCTGCAAGACACTAGTGTGTGTAGTTACCAGTACTGCTGCGAGACACAGGTGTGTGTAGTTACCAGTACTGCTGCAAGACACAAGTGTGTGTAGTTACCAGTACTGCTGCAAGACACTAGTGTATGTAGTTACCAGTACTGCTGCAAGACACTAGTGTATGTAGTTACCAGTACTGCTGCAAGACGCTAGTGTGCGTAGTTACCAGTACTGCTGCAAGACACAATGGTTGTGGGTAGTTACCTGTACTGCTACAGGACACAATAGTTGTGGGTAGTTACCTGTACTACTACAGAACACAATTGTGGGTAGTTACCTGTACTGCTACAGGACACAATAGTTGTGGGTAGTTACCTGTACTGCTACAGGACACAATTGTTGTGGGTAGTTACCTGTACTGCTACAGGACACAATAGTTGTGGGTAGTTACTTGTACTGCTACAGGACACAATAGTTGTGGGTAGTTACCTGTACTGCTACAGGACACAATAGCTGTGGGTAGTTACCTGTACTGCAGCAAGATGATATCTGCTTCTATCGTGATATCACCGCTTTCTTTATATAGCAATGCATGTCATGTGTGTGACCCTCAGCACTACGATCTGCTCCTCTCCCTCCTCCGTACATTATCGGAGTGGATTTAAGTAATTTTTAGAGCATGATCTGTTTTGATGTGCTTACGTTAACCTTTATGATGGAATTCAGGAAAACCATTTAACCGGATTTTAGTGTTGTAAGTAGGAAGTATACTGCCAGGTGCCTAATCTCTAGACAAAGGGATAGGGGCGGGAATGTCATATCAGTACACTTCTGGGAAATCAGCTACTGGTAGCATAATTGTGTATGTGTTTCCTTCTTTTGGATAATCCTAACTTGGTGGCATACATAGGATATTTATTATCACACTGGCCGATTCCCACCAAGGCAGGGTGGCCCGAAAAAGAAAAACTTTCACCATCATTTACTCCATCACTGTCTTGCCAGAAGGGTGCCTCACACTACAGTTTTTAAACTGCAACATTAACACCCCTCCTTCAGAGTGCAGGCACTGTACTTCCCATCTCCAGGACTCAAGTCTGGCCTGCCGGTTTCCCTGGTGCCTCGTTTTTCCTTGAAATAAATTTACCTTTAGTTACCGAAACAAGAAAAACATACACAGAGAACGTCTGCCTAGTAACGTATTCCATCAAGAGCATTGATGCTGATAATGTATCTTTGATAATATGTGGAAATGACACATCAGCCTTCTTTTAAATGTATATCTGAAAAGGATTATCAAATTCACTAGAAGAATTCCAAAGTAATATAGCCTGAAAGTGTAATTATGAAAGGAATATTGTTCCTAATTTTAATATTTCTTTTGTGTACTCGATACAAGATACAGTGAATGATTAAGACTTTTTTTCAAAATGTGTAACCCAGTACAAACTCTAAGGCTGTTACTTCACTCTCTCTAACAGATACATATAACATCCTGTGTACTGCTGTGAAAACTATATCCTCATTAGCCATTTAAATCTTTTTTGATGTGGCTTGAAATACTTTCCTCAAATTACATTAACAGAGTTTATTTTACACACACACACACACACACACACACACACACACACACACACACACACACACACACACACACAGTAGCTACCAGTGAAGAGGCGGAGCCAGGAGCTATGACTCGACCCCTGCAACCATAACTCAGTGAGTACAGTTAGGTGAGCGCGCGCGCGCACACCCGAAACCCCCTCCATGTAAACTCCAGGTAAGCACACACACATTGTTCCAGAGATGGGACACAGCAACAAGGGGTCCGAGTTGGAAGCTGAAGACACAGATGAACCACAAGGATGTTAAGAAGTATTTCTTCAGTCACAGAGTTGTCAGGAAGTGGAATAGCCTGGATAGTGATGTAGTGGAGGCAGGATCCATACATAACTTTAAGAAGAGGTATGATAAAGCTCACGGAGCGGGAAGAGTGATCGGGTAGCGGCCAGGTGAAGAGGCTGGGCCAGGAGCTGTGACTCGAACCCCGCAACCACAACTGAGTACAACTAGGTGGTGAGTACACGCGTACACACACACACACACACACACACACACACACACACACACACACACACACACACACACAATGTAGTTCCAATTATTTAAGAAAGACAGACACAATGCATTGAACTACAGACCAGTGTCACTGACGTGTGTAGTATGTTAAGTCATGGAGAAGGTTATCAGGAGGAGGTTCGTGGAGCACCTAGAAAGGAATAAACTTATGACAACCGACACGGTTTCAGGGGAGGAAAATTCTGTCAGAAACCTACTGGAGTTTTATGAAAAGGTAGCAAAAGTAAGACACGAGAGAAAGGGGTGGGTATATTGCATTTTCTTGGACTGCAATAAGACCTTCGACACAGTTCCTTACAAAAGATTAGTGCAAAAGCTAGAGGGTCAGGCACGGATAACAGGAAAGGCACTGCAATGGATCAGAGAATACCTGACAGGGAGGCAATAACGAGTCATGGTGCGTGACGAGGTGTCAGAGTGGGCGCCTGTGACGAGCGGGGTTACAAAGGGGTCAGTCCTAGGTCCACTGCTGTACTTGGCATATATGAATCACGGGTGGAAGGGACAGACTCAGAAGTGTCCTTGTTTGCAGATGTAAATTTAGTGAGAATTAAATCTGATGAGGATCAGGCAGGACTACAAAGAGACTTGGACAGGCTGCAAGCCTGGTCCAGCAACTGGCTCTTCGAATTTAACCTCGCCAAATGCAAAGTCATGAAGATCGGTGAAGGGCAAAGAAGACCCCCAGACAGAGTAAAGGCTAGGTGGTCAAAGATTGCAAACCTCGCTCAAGGAAAAGGCACTTGGGGTGAGTATAATACCGAGCACTTCTCCTGAGGCGCACATCAACCAGATAACTGCTGCGGCATATGGGCGCCTGGCAAACCTGAGAATAGCGTTCCGATACCTCAGTGAGGAATCGTACAAGACTGTTCACCGTGTATGTCAGGTCCATATTGGAGAATGCAGCACCAATTTGGAATGAATTTAGAAACAACTCACTCAGAAATGTTCAAGAAATGGCAAAGTACTTTATCTACAGTGGTATATTGCAGACCATTCTGGAGAAATACCCTGACTTTGCTAGCTGTAAATAAAGCATTACCACATGTGTGCATGTGTGTGTACTCACCTATTTGTACTCACCTATTTGTGGTTGCAGGGGTCAAAGTCTTAGCTCCTGGCCCCGCCTCTTCACCGGTTGCTACTGGGCCCTCTCTCTCCCCGCTCCATGAGCTTTATCAAACCTCGTCTTAAAACTGTGTATGGTTCCTGCCTCCACTACGTCATTTTCTAGGCTATTCCACTGCCTTACAACTCTATGACTGAAGAAATACTTCCTACTATCTCTCTGACTCATTTGTGTCTTCAACTTCCAATTGTGGCCTCTTGTTTCTGTGTCCCCTCCCTGGAACATCCTGTCTTTCTCCACCTTGTCTATTCCACGCAGTATTTTATATGTCGTTATCATGTCTCCCCTGACCCTCCTGTCCTCCAGTGTCGTCAGGCCGATTTCCCTTAATCTTTCTTCATAGGACATTCCCCTTAGCTCTGGAACTAACCTTGTGGCAAACCTTTGTACTTTCTCTAGTTTCTTGACGTGCTTTATCAAGTGCGGGTTCCAAACAGGTCCTGCATACTCCAGTATGGGCCTGACATAAACGGTGTACAGTGTCTTGAACGATTCCTTACTAAGGTATCGGAATGCTGTTCTCAGGTTTGCCAGGCGCCCATATGCTGCAGCAGTTATCTGATTGATGTGTGCTTCCGGAGACATGCTCGGTGTTATACTCACCCGAAGATCTTTCTCCTTGAGTGAGGTTTGCAGTCTTTGGCCACCTAGCCTGTACTCTGTCTGTGGTCTTCTGTGCCCTTCCCCTATCTTCATGACTTTGCATTTGGCAGGATTAAATTCGAGAAGCCATTTGCTGGACCAGGTGTCCAGTCTGTCCAGGTCTCTTTGAAGTCCTGCCTGGTCCTCATCAGATTTAATTCTCCTCATTAACTTCACATCATCTGCAAACAGGGACACTTCTGAGTCTAACCCTTCCATCATGTCGTTCACATATACCAAAAATAGCACTGGTCCTAGGACCGACCCCTGTGGGACCCCGCTCGTCACAGGTGCGCACTGTGATACATCATTACGTACCATGACTCGTTGTTGCCTCCCTGTCAGGTATTCTCTGATCCATTGCAGTGCCCTTCCTGTTATATGCGCCTGATGCTCTAGCTTCTGCACTAATCTCTTGTGAGGAGCTGTGTCAAAGGCCTTCTTGCAGTCCAAGAAGATACAATCAACCCACCCCTCTCTCTCGTGTCTTACTTCTGTTATTTTATCATAAAACTCCAGAAGGTTTGTGACACAGGATTTGCCTTCCGTGAATCCGTGCTGGTTGGCATTTATACTCTTGTTCCGTTCCAGGTGCTCCACCACTCTCCTCCTGATAATCTTCTCCATAATTTTGCATACTATACACGTCAGTGACACAGGTCTATAGTTTAGTGCCTCTTTTCTGTCTCCTTTTTTAAAAATGGGAACTACATTTGCCGTCTTCCATACCTCAGGTAGTTGCCCAGTTTCCAGGGACGTGTTGAAGATTGTGGTAAGTGGCACGCACAACATATCTGCTCCCTCTCTAAGGACCCACGGGGAGATGTTGTCCGGTCCCACTGCCTTTGAGGTATCGATGTCCCTTAGCAGTTTCTTCACCTCCTCCTCATCTGTATGTATGTCGTCCAACACTTGTTGGTGTATTCCTTGCTGGTGTCCCCATCTGGTCTGTCCCCCCAGAGTCCTTCCTGTCTCTACTGTAAATACTTCCTTAAATCTCGTGTTGAACTCCTCACATACCTCTTGATCGTTTCTTGTGAGTTCTCCACCTTCTTTCCTCAGCCTTATCACCTGGACCTTGACTGTTGTCTTCCTCCTAATGTGGCTATACAGCAGTTTCGGGTCAGATTTGACTTTCGATGCTATGTCGTTTTCATACTGTCGATGGGCCTCCCTCCTTATCTGTGCATGCTCGTTTCTGGCTCTTCTACTAATCTCCTTGTTTTCCTGGGTCCTATGCCTCCTGTACCTTTTCCATTCTCTGCTGCACTTAGTTTTTGCCTCCCTACACCTTCGGGTAAACCAAGGACTCGTTTTGGTCTTCCTATTATTTCTGTTTCCCTTGGTAACAAAACTTTCCTCTGCCTCCTTGCACTTTGTTGCCACATATTCCATCATCTCGTTTACTGATTTTCCTACCATTTCTCTGTCCCACTGAACCTCCTGCAGGAAGTTTCTCATACCTGTGTAGTCCCCCCTTTTATAGTTTGGCCTGTCCCCTTCAGTTCCTGTTACCTTCTCCACTTGTAACTCTACTATATAATCAAAACTCAGAACCACGTGATCGCTAGCTCCAAGGGGCCTCTCGTAAGTGATGTCCTCAATGTCTGAACTGCTTAGGGTTAACACAAGATCCAGTCTTGCTGGCTCATCCTCCCCTCTCTCTCTGGTTGTGTCCCTGACATGTTGATGCATGAGGTTTTGAAGTACCACATCCATCATCTGTGTGTGTGTGTGTGTGTGTGTGTGTGTGTGTGTGTGTGTGTGTGTGTGTGTGTGTGTGTGTGTGTGCGTTTGTGTGTGCGTGTGTATGTGTATGAGTGTGTGTGTATGAGTGTGTGTGTGTGTGTGTATGAGTGTGTGTGTGTGTATGAGTGTGTGTGTATGAGTGTGTGTGTGTATGAGTGTGTGTGTGTATGAGTGTGCATGTGTGTGTATGAGTTTGTGTATGTGTATGTGTGTGTGTGTGTGTTTGTGTGTGTGTGTGTATGAATTTGTATATGTGTGTGTGTGTGTGTGTGTGTGTGTGTGTCTCAACAATCAATAGTTGTACCAATAACTCACTACAGTTGTGACCGGGTGTGGAAGTGTGAATTGCTCATTACACTATAATTTGTTCATGATTGTAGCCATGTATAAACGCAAGTAACCATTCTTACAGTATTCATTACCTTTGTAACTTGTGAGTTCATTACCTTGTACCTAGTTCAGCCATCAAAACTTTGGGGCCCAGTCCCTGGACCCATTACGTACCTCTGTAATCTGTAAATACCTTTGTAACTTGTCATGATTGTGACCAGACCTACCTGGAGTTCATTACCTTTGTAAATTGTGAGTTCATTACCTTTGTACCTAGTTCAGCCCTCAAAACTTTGGGGCCCAGTCCCTGGACCCATTACGTACCTCTGTAATCTGTAAATACCTTTGTAACTTGTCATGATTGTGACCAGACCTACCTGGAGTTCATTACCTTTGTAAATTGTGAGTTCATTACCTTTGTACCTAGTTCAGCCCTCAAAACTTTGGGGCCCAGTCCCTGGACCAATTATGTACCTCTGTAATCTTTTGACTACCGCCCACAGGATGGGTATGGGGTGCATAATAAACATATTAAACTAAAACCTGGTCAAGCACGTCAAGAAATTAGAGAAAGAGAAAAAGCTTACAACAAGACTAGTCCCGGAGCTAAGGGGAATGTCCTACCAATAAAGGTTAAGGGAAATCGACCTGGCGACACTGGAGGACAGGAGGGTTAGGGAAGGTACGATAACGACATATAAAATACTGCGAGGAATTGACAAGGTGGACAAAGACAGGATGCTCCAGAAATGGTACACAAACAAGAGGCCACAATTGGAAGCTGAAGACTCGCATGAGCCACAGGGATGTTAGGAAGTATTTGTTCATAGTTGTCAGGAAGTGGAATAGTCTGGAGGGTGATGTAGTGGAGGCAGGAACCATACATAGTTTTAAGATGAGGTTTGATTAAGTTCATGGAGCAGGGGGAGAGAGGACCTAATAGCGACCAGTGAAAAGACGGGGCCAAGAGCTGTGACTTAACCCCTGCAACCACAATTAGGTGAGTACACACACATGCGCACATACACACAGACACACAAACACACGCGTGCACACAAAAGCACGCACTACAGTTTACACTAGTTTAAACTAGTACTTAGTTTAAACTAGTGTAAACCTGTATTTAGCTCAGTGGTGACCTGTACTTAGCTCTGTGAAGATCTGTCCAGTGTGTTCTCCGTGAATCTGCCTAAGATGTCCTCTCTTGAGCAACTCTACCAGCAGCTAAAAGAGGAGCTTAGGATTGCTAAGCTTGAAATACGGCGACTGACGGAGGAAAAGAAGATTTGAAGTAATCCTCCTGTTGTGAGTCCTCAGGTCAAGAGAGGAACCTGGTCAGTGGTCGGCCAACATGGAACGAAGCTCAAAATCAAGAAGACTGTTGGAGTTGCTGAAACAACAAAGATCCAGAAGACTGCTGTGGAGACTTCCAACCCATTTTCGGTGTTACCAGACGAATGTGTGTTGTCTACTGGAAACGTCGCTATGAGTACCAAGGAATCATTGGCAGAGGAGAGTCGATATCCCTTAAAACACCAACGAAGACCATCGAAAACGTCTCTACGAACTCCACCAGTGAAGGTAAGAACATTGTTTTAGTAGGGGACAGTGAAGTGAAATTTATGGATAGGGCATTTTGTCTTAGGGACAGGAAGAGGAGGCAGAGGGTATGTTTTCCTGGGGCTGGGATGGGAAATATTGTTAGCTGTCTGGACGACATCATGAAAGGTAATGGGAGCAATCCTATTATCTGCCTCAGTGCGGGAGGCAACGATGTTGGCAGACGTAGGAGTGAAGACCTGATTAGCAGGTATAGGACAACAATAGAGATAATTAGGAAGAAAGGTGGGAACCCTGTGATCTGTGGCATTTTGCCCAGGAGAGGAGTTGGAAATGAATGGTTGTCCAGGGCAATTTGTGTCAACTGCTGGATGGAGAAACACTGTAAGGAAAATGCAGTGACATTCATTGACAACTGGGACCTCTTCTATTGCAGAAATGACATGTATGCCAGGGATGGGGTTCACTTATCTAGGTTTGGGGTGGGAGCACTGGCTAACGCAGTAGAGGGAGCTGTTAGGTCTTTAAACTAGAAATAGATAGTGGTATGGGTTTTCGTGGAAAATCAAGGTATTCTGAGTGTAGCGACAGGGTGAATTTTAAGGAAACCAGTTATAGGAAGAATGAGGAAGAATTATTGGTGAACATAGGAAAGCCAATGGCATTAGGTGATAAGGAGAGTAACAGGCATAATGGAGGAACAGAAACCAGCAGGAAGAAAAAAGAGAAGGGAGGGTTTCTAAAAATATATTTTACTAACAGTCGTAGTGCGAGAAATAAGATGGACGAATTGAGATTAGTTGCAAGTGCGGGTAACATAGATGTTTTTGCCATAACTGAGACAAGGTTTAATATGAAAAATAGGGACATGCCTGCTGAATCTCACATTCAGGGTTTTAAATTGTTCCAAGTAGACAGAAATATCGGAAAGGGGGGTGGGGTGGCACTCTATGTCCGAGATCATTTAAATTGTTGCATAAAAACTGGTATAAAGTCCGAAACACATACTGAGTCTGTTTGGGTAGAATTTTCAGAGCGGCGTGAAAAATTGATTTTAGGTGTGATATACCGTCCCCCAAACTTGGATAGAAACCAAGGAAGACTACTGTGGGAGGAAATTGTTAAGGCCACAAGGCACGACAACGTTGTAATTCTAGGAGACATAAACTTTATTCAGATTGACTGGAATCTTTTGACAGAATTTAGAATCTAATGACTTTTTAGAAGTAGTGCAGGATTGTTTTTGAAGCAGTTTGTGACAGAACCTACAAGCGGTAATAACCTGCTTGACTTGGTTCTGGCAAACAAGGAATTACTTGTTAATAATTTAGAAATTTCAGAGGAACTTGGCACAAGTGACCACAAATCAATTACCTTTAGCATTGAATGGAAGTATGATATTAGGGATAACTCGGTAACAGTCCCAGATTTTCGATTAGCAGATTACAATGGGCTTAGAGAACACTTATCTGTTGACTGGGGTAACGAAGAGAGCTATCAATACGAGAGTTTTCTAAACACTATACATGCTGCCCAGAGAACATTTATCCCGTATAAAGAAATTAGATCAAATAGAAATGACCCAAAATGGATGAATAATAGGCTCAAATATCTTTTAGGACAGAAAAAAGGAATTTATAGGCGCATCAAAAGAGGTGAGGGTCATCTTATGAATCATTATACTGACATTAAGAGGGACATTAAAAAGGGATACGGAAAGCTAAATGGGACTATGAAATTAAAGTTGCTAGGGAATCGAAAACTAACCCGAAAAGTTTTTTCCAGGTATATAGAACAAAAGTCATAAATAAGATAGGTCCCCTTAAAGATAGCGCTGGGCATCTTACTGACAAGGAGAATGAAATGTGCTCTATTCTTAATTATTTTCTCTGTTTTCACTCAGGAGGACACTAACAATATCCCAGTAATAAATTTTTATAGTGGGCCTGAAGACGATAAATTATGCAATATCATAGTCACTACCGAAATGGTTATCAAACAGACAGACTGAAGCAAAATAAATCCCCGGGCCCTGATGAACTTTTTTCTAGGGTTCTTAAGGAGTGTAAAATTGAACTTTTTGAACCATTGACTAATATTTTTAATATTTCTCTTGAAACAGGTGTAGTGTCTGATATGTGGAAGATGGCTAATGTAATTCCTATTTTTAAAGCAGGGGATAAGTCGTTACCGTCAAATTACCGCCCAATAAGCCTGACCTCAATTGTGGGCAAGTTACTAGAGTCAATTATAGCTGATAATATAAGAAGCCATCTCGATAAGCATAGCTTGATTAATGATACTCAGCACGGATTCACTAGGGGCCGGCTCCTGCTTAACTAATTTATTAACCTTCTTCAGTAAAGCTTTTGAGGCCGTTGATCAGGATAAAGAATGATCATATAGTTCCACATCAGAGATGGAAATAAATGGTATAAAATACCGACCCAGTGGAAATATAAACACACATGCAGTTTAATGTGATCCTTTATTGACAACGTTTCGCCCACACAGTGGGCTTTTTCAAGTCACAAACAGATCTGTTTGTGACTTGAAAAAGCCCACTGTGTGGGCGAAATGTTGTCAATAAAGGATCACATTAAACTGCATATGTGTTTATATTTCCACCACATCAGAGACTTTTGAAGAAAGTGGCTGCTCATGGCATTCGGGGAAAAATGGTGTCATGGATCGAGTCATGGCTCACCAATAGGAAGCAGAGAGTGTGCATAAATGGGATTAAATCTGAGTGGGGATCTGTAACAAGTGGCATTCCGCAGGGATCAGTTTTAGGCCCATTGTTAAGACACATGTGCAACATCTGGGTATCTTTATTGTAGACGTTTCGCCATCCAGTGGCTTTATCGATACAAATTCTAGGACATAGCTTGAAGACAGTAGGAATACATACAGAAGATGAGGTAATCAGTCCCTCAACCTTGGAGTAGGTGCGAAGAGCACCATAGTCGTGGAGATTCTGAAGCAGAAGCAAGGAGCCTGGCGCTTGTATAGTAACGTCAGGTGTAGCAGACGAAGGCATAGTCACTGGTAGGCGGGATTCCCCAGTGGAAGTAGGTCCTTCCCAAAGAGATGGGTTAGTTGTCGTAGTCGTGAAGGTTATGTGCATGTCCTCAGAATCAAGATTACATGATATTGCAGTGTCTGACAAGTTGTGTAAGAATGGTATATAATACATAACCTTCACGACTACGACAACTACTACTACAACTAACCCATCTCTTTGGGAAGGATCTACTTCCACTGGGGAATCCCACCTACCAGTGACTATACCTTCGTCTGCTACACAAGCGCCAGGCTCCTTGCTTCTGCTTCAGAATCTCCACGACTACGGTGCTCTTCGCACCTACTCCAAGGTTGAGGGACTGATTACCTCACCTTCTGTAAGACACATATGCAACAGTTAGGTATCTTTATTTCGAAACGTTTTGCCTACGCAGTAGGCTTCTTCAGTCGAGTACAGAAAAGTTGATAGAAGCAGAAGATATTTGAAGACGTTTCGAAATAAAGATACCTAACTGTTGCATGTGTGTCTTACCTAACAACCTGTCGGTATTTCATACCATTTTAATGTTCACTCTGTCAGACACTGCAACACAAGGGTATCTTGGTACAGACCTGCAATCAACTTTGTCAACTTCTACTAGTGAGAATGGCTGGATCTGAGAAGGACCTGACCTTCCAACGACAACATCCTCTACTAGTGGCCTACATCTCACCTCCTGGAGGTATATAGGCTCCATCCTGTCACTTCAACTCCATATTGTTTCAGGCCATGGAACAATACTCTTCTCCAGACTGAGGGACTGACCACCTCAAAACTTCAAGGGTGATGGACTGATTACATCATCTTCAAGTCTCTTCTGCTTCTATCAACTTTTCTGTACTCAACTGAAGAAGCCTACTGCGTAGGCGAAACGTTTCGAAATAAGAAGCCTACTGTGTAGGCGAAACGTTTCGAAATAAAGATACCTAACTGTTGCATATGTGTCTTACCTAACAACCTGTCAGTATTTTATACCATTTTAATGTTCAATACCTACCTTGTTAGGTAAGACACATATGCAACAGTTAGGTATCTTTATTTCGAAACGTTTCGCCTACACAGTAGGCTTCTTCAGTCGAATACAGAAAAGTTGATAGAAGCAGAAGAGACTTGAAGACGATGTAATCAGTCCATCACCCTTGAAGTTTTGAGGTGGTCAGTCCCTCAGTCTGGAGAAGAGCATTGTTCCGACAGTATTTAAGTGTCCGCACTGTCGCTTGATCTTCAGATAGTTCCTGAATATGGAACTGAACTTCTCCAGGCTGAGGGACTGATAACCTCAAATTCTACGACTTCAAGGGTGATGGACTGATTACATCGTCTTCACATCTCTACTGTTCCTGCCTTCTTTCTGTATTCGACTGAAGAAGCCTACTGTGTAGGCGAAACGTTTCGAAATAAAGTTGCCTAACTGTTGCCTATGTGTCTTATCTACCACCCTCTCACTCATGTATTTATCTAACCTAAATTTGAAACTATCCAACGTTTTAGCTTCAGTTCCTGATCACCCGGGCTGTGGCTCGAACGTTGGTTTGCGTGCAGCCAGCAGCAACAGCCTGGTTGATCAGGCTCTGATCCACCAGGAGGCCTGGTCACAGACCGGGCCGCGGGGGCGTTGACCCCCGGAACTCTCTCCAGGTGAACTCCAGGTAAACAACCCTACTAGGCAGGACTGTTCCACTCATCAACTACCCTATTTCCAAACCAATACTTTCCTATATCCTTTCGAAATCCACTCCAAACCAACAGATACAGATACTAATGCCGGAAAAAAAATCCCCCCCCAGTAAGATAAGATACCACCAATACCACCAGTCCGATAACATTCTTCTTTGCAAATATACAGGGTCTAAAGCCAGCAACAAACAACAAAATACCTTTCATCCGTGGACTGCTTGCAGAGGCAAAGGCAATGTTCGCGGCTTTCACTGAGACCCACATAAAGGATCACTTGGACAACGAAATATGGATCCCAGGTTACAACCTATACAGATGTGACAGAGTGAATAGGCAAAAGGGGGGGGGGGGGGGGGGGGGGGTTGGCCTGTACATTGCAGAGTCACTTGTTTGCACAGAACTGCTAAATGCCTCAAATGATGTAGTGGAAGTTTTAGCAGTAAAGGTCGAGAACCAAAACCTAGTCATTGTGGTAGTCTACAAGCCTCCGGATGCAACATCTCAGCAATTCCAGGAACAGCTGTTAAAAATTGACCACTGTCTGGAAAACCTTCCAGCTCCTGCACCCAACATCTTGCTCCTGGGGGATTTCAACTTAAGGCACCTAAAATGGAGGAATATAGCAAATAATATTGTTGCAGTAATGACACCAGGAGGCAGCTCTGATGAAAACTCACACTCACGCGAGCTTTTAAATCTTTGCACAAAACTCAATTTAAACCAGCAAATAATAGAGCCTACTAGACTGGAGAATACACTAGACCTCATCTTCACTAACAATGATGATCTGATAAGAAATGTCACCATATCAAAAACAATATACTCAGATCACAACATAATTGAGGTTCAGTCATGTATGCGCGGAGCCCCAGACCGACATAATGAGATTAGTCACGAGGGAGCATTCACCAAATTCAACTTCAATAACAAAAACATAAAGTCGGACCAAGTAAACCAAGTCCTAACCGATATAAGCTGGGAAGATATACTAAGCAACACGGACCCCAACTTATGCCTAGAACAGATTAACTCGGTGGCACTCGATGTATGCACAAGGCTTATTCCTCTAAGAAAAAGGAGGAGTAGATGTAAAACAGAAAGAGACAGGCGCTCCCTTTACAGGCGACGGAAAAGAATAACAGAGCGGCTAAAAGAGGTCAATATATCTGAAATGCGTAGGGAGACACTGGTCAGAGAAATAGCAAGCATCGAACTTAAGCTAAAAGAATCCTTTAGGAGTCAGGAATCGCGGGAAGAACTAAAAGCCATAAATGAAATCGAAAGAAACCCAAAGTATTTCTTCTCCTATGCCAAATCAAAATCGAGAACAACGTCCAGTATTGGGCCCCTACTTAAGATGGGTCCTACACAGATGACAGCAAGGAAATGAGTGAGCTACTCAAGTCCCAATATGATTCAGTTTTTAGCAAGCCGCTAACCAGACTGAGAGTCGAAGATCAAAATGAATTTTTAATGAGAGAGCCACAAAATTTGATTAACACAAGCCTGTCCGATGTTATCCTGACGCCAAATGACTTCGAACAGGCGATAAATGACATGCCCATGCACTCTGCCCCAGGGCCAGACTCATGGAACTCTGTGTTCATCAAGAACTGCAAGAAGCCCCTATCACGAGCCTTTTCCATCCTATGGAGAGGGAGCATGGACATGGGGGTCGTCCCACAGTTACTAAAAACAACAGACATAGCCCCACTCCACAAAGGGGGCAGTAAAGCAACAGCAAAGAACTACAGACCAATAGCATTAACATCCCATATCACAAAAATCTTTGAAAGGGTCCTAAGAAGCAAGATCACCACCCATCTAGAAACACATCAGTTACACAACCCAGGGCAACATGGGTTTAGAACAGGTCGCTCCTGTCTGTCTCAACTATTGGATCACTACGACAAGGTCCTAAATGCACTAGAAGACAAAAAGAATGCAGATGTAATATATACAGACTTTGCAAAAGCCTTCGACAAGTGTGACCATGGCGTAATAGCGCACAAAATGCGTGCTAAAGGAATAACAGGAAAAGTCGGTCGATGTATCTATAATTTCCTCACTAACAGAACACAGAGAGTAGTCGTCAACAGAGTAAAGTCCGAGGCAGATACGGTGAAAAGCTCTGTTTCACAAGGCACAGTACTCGCTCCCATCTTGTTCCTCATCCTCATATCCGACATAGACAAGGATGTCAGCCACAGCACCGTGTCTTCCTTTGCAGATGACACCCGAATCTGCATGACAGTGTCTTCCATTGCAGACACTGCAAAGCTCCAGGCGGACATCAACCAAATCTTTCAGTGGGCTGCAGAAAACAATATGAAGTTCAACGATGAGAAATTTCAATTACTCAGATATGGTAATCATGAGGAAATTAAATCTTCATCAGAGTACAAAACAAATTCTGGCCACAAAATAGAGCGAAACACCAACGTCAAAGACCTGGGAGTGATCATGTCGGAGGATCTCACCTTCAAGGACCATAACATTGTATCAATCGCATCTGCTAGAAAAATGACAGGATGGATAATGAGAACCTTCAAAACTAGGGAGGCCAAGCCCATGATGACACTCTTCAGGTCACTTGTTCTATCTAGGCTGGAATATTGCTGCACACTAACAGCACCTTTCAAGGCAGGTGAAATTGCCGACCTAGAAAATGTACAGAGAACTTTCACGGCGCGCATAACGGAGATAAAACACCTCAATTATTGGGAGCGCTTGAGGTTCCTAAACCTGTATTCCCTGGAATGCAGGAGGGAGAGATACATGATTATATACACCTGGAAAATCCTAGAGGGACTAGTACCGAACTTGCACACGAAAATCACTCACTACGAAAGCAAAAGACTTGGCAGACGATGCACCATCCCCCCAATGAAAATCAGGGGTGTCACTAGCACGTTAAGAGACCATACAATAAGTGTCAGGGGCCCGAGACTGTTCAACTGTCTCCTAGCACACATAAGGGGGATTACCAACAGACCCCTGGCAGTCTTCAAGCTGGCACTGGACAAGCACCTAAAGTCAGTTCCGGATCAGCCGGGCTGTGGCTCGTACGTTGGTTTGCATGCAGCCAGCAGCAACAGCCTGGTTGATCAGGCTCTGATCCACCAGGAGGCCTGGTCACAGACCGGGCCGCGGGGGCGTTGACTCCCGGAACTCTCTCCAGGTAAACTCCAGGTAAATATAATTTGAATCCATTATTGCGGGTTCTTTCTATTTCCAAACCAGTACTTTCCTATGTCTTTTCGAAATCTAAACTTAAATAATTTGAATCCATTATTGCGGGTTCTTTCTTGAAGTGATATCCTCAAAACCTTATTTATATCCCCTTTGTTAATACCCATGTTCCACTTATACACTTCGATCATGTCTCCCCTCATTCTTCGCCTTACAAGTGAATGTAGTTTAAGAGTCTTCAATCGTTCTTCGTATGGAAGATTTCTAATGCTATGTGTTAATTTGGTCATTCCACGCTGGATATTTTCTAGCGAATTTATATCCATTCTGTAATATGGAGACCAGAACTGAGCTGCATAATCTAGGTGAGGCCTTACTAATGATGTATAAAACTGTAAAATAACCGCTGGACTTCTGTTGCTTACACTTCTAGATATAAACCCCAGTAGTCTGTTTGC
Source organism: Cherax quadricarinatus (assembly GCF_038502225.1). Taxonomy (NCBI): domain Eukaryota; kingdom Metazoa; phylum Arthropoda; class Malacostraca; order Decapoda; family Parastacidae; genus Cherax; species Cherax quadricarinatus. The sequence goes on along the minus strand of NW_027195868.1, from coordinate 22,652 downwards.
TTTGTTACGTACGCTTAGGCACTGCTGTCTTGGTTTAAGGTTGATGCTCACCATAACCCCCAAATAATTTTCCCAATCTGTATGGCTAATGTTCTACGTTATTTAACTGATAAGTGCTAAGGTTATGGACACTCCCGAGCTTTAGAACCTTGCATTTATTTACACTGAACTGCATCTGCCACTTTTCTGATCAGGAATTGAGTTTGTCTAAATCCTCCTGAAGTTCCGTGACATCTAAGTTTGAATAAATTATCCTATCTTTGTGTCATCGGCGAATTTGCTCATATCACTAGTAATTCCCTCATCAAGGTCATTGATATATATTATAAACAGCAATCGGCCCAAGGCCCATTGTGGAACGCCACTTGTTACAGATCCCCACTCGGATGTAACTCCATTTAAGCACACTCTCTGCTTCCTATTGGTGAGCCATGACTCGATCCATGACAGCAATTTTCCCCCAATGCCCTGAGCTGCCACTTTCTTTAACAGTCTCTGGTGTGAAACTCTATCAAAAGCCTTACTAAAATCTAAATAAACAATATCGAATTCTTTATCATGATCAACGGCCTCTAAAGCTTTACTGAAGAAGGTTAATTAGTTAGGCAGGAACGGCCCCTCGTGAATCCATGCTGAGTATCATTAATCAAGCTGTGCTTATCCAGATGGCTTCTTATATTATCAGCTATAATTGATTAGTAATTTGCCTACAATTGAGGTTAGTTTTATTGGGCGGTAATTTGACAGTAACGACTTATCCCCTGCTTTAAAAATAGGAATTACATTAGCCATCTAACACATATCAGACACTACACCTGTGTGAAGAGAAATATGAAAAATATTAGTCAATGGTTCACAAAGTTCCATTTTACACTCTTTAAGAACCCTTGAAAAAAGTTCATCAGGGCCCGAGGATTTATTTTGCTTTAACCGGTCTATCTGTTTGATAACTATTTCGCTAGTGACTGTGATATTGCATAATTTATCATCTTCAGGCCCAATATAAAAATTAATTACTGGGATATTGTTAGTGTCTTCCTGAGTGAAAATCGAGAGAAAACAATTATTGAGAATAGAGCACATTTCATTCTCCTTGTCGGTGAGATGCCCAGAGTTATTATTAAAGGGACCTATCTTATCTCTAACTTTTGTTCTGTAAACCTGGAAAAAACTTTTTGGGATAGATTTCGAATCCCTAGCAACTTTAATTTCATACTCCCGTTTAGCTTTTCTTGTTGGGAAGTTGCACCTGTAGGCTTGTATACAACCACAATGACAGGGTTTTTGGCTTTCAATATTTACCTGGAGTTTACCCGGAGAGAGTTCCGGGGGTCAACGCCCCCGCAGCCCGGTCTGTGACCAGGCCTCCTGGTGGATTAGAGCCTGATCAACCAGGCTGTTACTGCTGGCTACACGCAAACCAACGTACGAGCCACAGCCCGGCTGGTCAGGTACCGACTTTAGGTGCTTGTCCAGTGCCAGCTTGAAGACTGCCAGGGGTCTATTGGTAATCCCCCTTATGTATGCTGGGAGGCAGTTGAACAGTCTCGGGCCGCTGACACTTATTGTATGGTCTCTTACCGTGCTATTGACACCCCTGCTTTTCATTGGGGGATGTTGCATCGTCTGCCAAGTCTTTTGCTTTCGTTGTGAGTGATTTTCGTGTGCAAGTTCGGTACTAGTCCCTCTAGGATTTTCCAGGTGTATATAATCATGTATCTCTCCTGCCTGCGTTCCAGTGAATACAGGTTCAGGAACCTCAAGCGCTCCCAGTAATTGAGGTGTTTTATCTCCGTTATGCGCACCATGAAGGTTCTCTGTACATTTTCTAGGTCAGCAATTTCACCTGCCTTGAAAGGTGCTGTTAGTGTGCAGCAATATTCCAGCCTAGATAGAACAAGTGACCTGAAGAGTGTCATCATGGGCTTGGCATCCCTAGTTTTGAAGGTTTTCGTTATCCATCCTGTCATTTTTCTAGCAGCTGCGATTGATACAATGTTATGGTCCTTGAAGGTGAGATCCTCCGACATGATCACTCCCAGGTCTTTGATGTTGGTTTTTCGCTCTATTTTGTGGCCAGAATTTGTTTTGTTCCTCGTGTTTACCATATCTGAGTAATTGAAATTTCTCATCGTTGAACTTTATATTGTTTTCTGCAGCCCACTGAAAGATTTGGTTGATGTCTGCCTGGAGCCTTGCAGTGTCTGCAATGGAAGACACTGTCATGCAGATTCGGGAGTCATCTGCAAAGAAAGACACGGTGCTGTGGCTGACATCCTTGTCTATGTCAGATATGAGGATGAGAAACAAGATGGGAGCGAGTACTGTGCCTTGTGGAACAGAGCTTTTCACCGTAGCTGCATCGGACATTACTCTGTTGACTACTACTTTTTGTGTTCTGTTTGTGAGGAAATTATAGATCCATCTACCAACTTTTCCTGTTATTCCTTTAGCACGCATTTTGTGTGCTATTACGCCATGGTCACACTTGTCGAAGGCTTTTGCAAAGTCTGTATATATTACATCTGCAATCTTTTTGTGCATCTAGGACCTTGTCGTAGTGATCCAATAGTTGAGACAAACAGGAGCGACCTGTTCTAAACCCATGTTGCCCTGGGTTGTGTAATTGATGGGTTTCTAGATGGGTGGTGATCTTGCTTCTTAGGACCCTTTCAAAGATTTTTATATGGGATGTTAGTGCTATCGGTCTGTAGTTCTTCGCTATTGGTTTACTGCCCCCTTTGTGGAGTGGGGCTATGTCTGTTGTTTTTAGTAACTGTGGGACGATCCCCGTGTCCATGCTCCCTCTCCAGAGGATGATAAAAGCTCGTGATAGGGGCTTCTTGCAGTTCTTGATGAACACTGAGTTCCATGAGTCTGGCCCTGGGGCAGAGTGCATGGGCATGTCATTTATCGCCTGTTCGAAGTCATTTGGCGTCAGGATAACATCAGATAGGCTTGTGTTAACCAAATTCTGTGGCTCTCTCATAAAAAATTCATTTTGATCTTCGACTCTGTCTGGTTAGCGGCTTGCTAAAAACTGAGTCATATTGGGACTTGAGTAGCTCACTCATTTCCTTGCTGTCATCTGTGTAGGACCCATCTTGTTTAAGTAGGGGCCCAATACTGGACGTTGTTTAAGACTTGATTTGGCATAAGAAAGAAATACTTTGGGGTTCTTGTTACAAAAAATGCGATTCTAAAAGCTTAGAGATCTCCAGTGAATACTAGAAAGGACTTCCCTTATAGCATTCAGCCTGTTACTGGGTTTTCGTAACAATGTCAGTATCCTTGTCCAATTATCCATTAGAATTCAGTATGATTCAATAGTGCTTCAGGATTACAACTGGTAGGCTACTAACTAGAGAAATTAATACTTAATAAATTTATTAATTTAGTTGTCTAGGCGTATATCAAATTAAATTAATCACAATAATCAAAATAATATTAATCACTTCTCTCATGTACAGTATTATTGTGCTGAAAGCACATATCACATTAATAATTCTCAAGTAACGTCTGGTACATTAACATTTAATAACACAATATACAAATAAGTGTGTGTATGTGTGTAAGTGCTCTAAGTAGTTCGCTATGTCTCACGACTCGACTAGACTTAAACAAGTGACTGACAAAGTCCTCAAATAAACTAACTTCTTGACCAACTGGCAATCAGAACAGTCTGTTTGAACAATAAAAAGAATGCTAAGCCCAATAGCAATATAACAAGCAACTGCGACATAGAATCAGGAACAAGGAGATAATATAATGACAGCTAGTAGGGACCATCAGCAGATCCTCCACAAAAGTCACAAAACTCCCATAATACTGAATCTAAGTTCAGCATAAGAAAATACCCGACTGTGACAATACACAGATACCAGTACAAGTTAAGTCGGAAGCTACAGCTCAGGACCTGAGTTGCTCCGAGTGTCTATGCGACACAACCTCAGTACAACGTCGAAAATCACTAAGCCTATCCAATGTTCTGTGAACAGAGTCTCACAGAACCTTACGAGACAGAGACGATCTTCCAACAATGGCCAATAAGGGAGATTTAGGCTCTTGTCAGGGATACGTCCAACCACCAAGAGAGTCTAGACCAGACTGAATACTTCAGGCAAGGTGAGGACCCCCCCCTCGATCACGTGATAGCTCCGTGGACAGCTGCAGCTCAGCAACAACGAGAAGCCGGCAGGGAAATGAGCCACAAGCAATAATTACAGTAGTTAGACAATCAAGACTTGAACTTTGAGCACATAATATATGTGTTACATCCTACCTAACAACATAACTAAGTCAAATAATAATATAAAGCAATATATTCACGATTTAGCTATTATCGCAAATATAAGCAGTATAAAATTATATGAAAAGGTAATATACATGTAATATATATACATAATATATATTGCAACCCATTCAGGGGTTGCAACAGTTCTTTCGATTTCATTTATGGCTTTTAGTTCTTCCCGCGATTCCTGACTCTTATAAGATTCCTTTAGCTTAAGTTCGATGTTTGCTATTTCTCTGACCAGTGACTCCCTACGCATTTCAGACATACATGTATTGGCCTCTTTTAGACGCTCTGTTAAGGGAGCGCCTGTCTCTTTCTATTTTACATCTACTCCTCCTTTTTCTTAGAGGAATAAGCCTTGTGCATACCTCAAGTGCCACCGAGTTAATCTGTTCTAGGCATAAGTTGGGGTCTGTGTTGCTTAGTCTATCTTCCCAGCTTATATCGGTTAGGACTTGGTTTACTTGGTCCCACTTTGTTTTTGTTATTGAAGTTGAATTTGGTGAATGCTCCTTCGTGACTAATCTCATTATGTCAGTCTGGGGCTCTGCGCATACATGTCTGAACCTCGATTATGTTGTGATCTGAGTATATTGTTTTTGATATGGTGACATTTCGTATCAGATCATCATTGTTAGTGAAGATGAGGTCTAGCGTATTCTCCAGTCTAGTAGGCTCTATTATTTGCTGGTTTAAATTGAATTTTGTGCAGAGATTTAAAAGCTCGTGTGTGAGTGAGTTCTTGTCAGAGCTGCCTCCTGGTGTTATCACTGCAACAACATTATTTGCTATATTCCTCCATTTTAGGTGCCTTAAGTTGAAATCCCCCAGGAGCAAGATGTTGGGGGCAGGAGCTGGGAGATTTTCCAGACAGTGGTCAATTTTTAACAGCTGTTCCTGGAATTGCTGGGACGTTGCATCCAGAGGCTTGTAGACTACCACAATGACTAGGTTTTGGTTCTCGATCTTTACTGCTAAAACTTCCACTACATCATTTGAGGCATTAAGCAGTTCTGTGCAGACAAGTGACTGCGATGTACAGGCAACCCCCCTTCCTTTTGCCTGTTCACTGTCGCATCTGTATAGGTTGTAACCTGGGATCCATATTTCGTTGTCCAAGTGATCCTTTATGTGGGTCTCTGTGAAAGCTGCGAACATTGCATTTGCCTCTGCAAGCAGTCCATGGATAAAAGGTATTTTGTTGTTCGTTGCTGGCTTTAGACCCTGTATATTTGCAATGAAGAATGTCATCGGACTGGTGGTATTGTTGGTACTGGGGGGGGACTTTTTTTTCCAGCATTAGTATCTGTATCTGTTGGTTTGGAGTGGAGGCCATCGACTGTGGTTCCACTCCAGGAATGACTGGATTTGGTGTACGATTTCTGCCATTTCCTGCCAGTTTTTTTTTTTCTTCCTTCCTGGTACTAAAAAAAATCTCCCTCTTGAGTCCCCTCAAAGAAGGTTCCTTGATGCTGGTGAGGGGCTCTTGATCTAGGGAATTGGATCTGTGCTCCAGTTCCCTGAGTTAAGCCTGAATACCTTCCACATCCTCCCCCCCACAGGCGCTACATAATCCTACGGGTTTAGTGCTCCCCCTTGATTATAATAATAATAATAATAATCCCTCTTGAGTGGCTGTGGCTACCCAGGTTTTCCCATGGCCTGGATGTTTTGTATCTTTTTGTCCCCTTTAGATGGTATGCCTGGCAATTTAAATTATAGCACAGTCTTTCCTGTACTGAAGAGGGACACATTTCAGGGTGAAAAAGCTTACAGGAAGGGAGTTTGCATTTTCCTGTTGTCATATGGGCACGGCATTTTCTAGGGTGGTCATAGTTGCACGTCCCATGTGTTTTTCCAGATTTCCCATGCCTGCAGATACCAAGTGCATAGTATGTGCACAGGCTTGGTTTCCGTTTGCCTTGGGTTTCTGTGACTGCATTCCCTGTTGGTGCACGTTTACCTGTCTCATTCCTATCCTCACTAGCAGCAACAATGGAGCTCTCACCAATTGTTTTTGGTAATATATCCTCACTATTGCTAGTGGAGTCCTCTTGTTTGCTATTTCCTGTGGTATTACTAGTTTGTAATATTGGTTTTATCTTGTCCTTGACTACACTTGTTTCCCCACTACAGCTCCTGTCTCCCATGAGGTCATTTATATGCATTCCCTCCTGCGTATATTTACTGACTACCTGGACAAAATCTCCAGCTTCAACATTACTGTCTCCCAGGACAGCACCTCCAGCTTCACCATTACTGTCTACCAGGACAGCACTATCAGCCCCACATTTACTGACTACCAGGCAGCACCTCCAGCCTTACAGTTTCTAACTACATGGCCAGCACCAAGGGTGATAGCATCCATCCCAGACTTTATTTTCCCATCTGTCCCATATGTCAAAACTTCAACTACATTATTTGAGGTGTTTAGTGGTTCCGAGCACTGTGTGACGTACAAGCCAACCTTCCCTTGTTATAATATCGTTATTTCCTACAAGTACATATACAAGGTATACAGTCCTAGCTGACATCAATAACATACTACTATATAAAAAGCCGCTTGTTATGCTGAGCATTTCGGGCAAATTAGGCCAGTTTTGTCCCAGGATGTGACCCACACCAGTCCACTAACAACCAGGTACCCATTATATTGATGGATGAACCTTAAGTAGGAGAAACTTTTAGAGAGGGTGTGGTAGGTAAGTTTGGGGTGCCAGGTGTAAATGATAATGGGAGCCCTTTGATTGAACTTTGTATAGAAAGGGGTTTAGTTATAGGTAATACATATTTTAAGAAAAAGAGGATAAATAAGTATACACGATATGATGTAGGGCGAAATGACAGTAGTTTGTTGGATTATGTATTGGTAGATAAAAGACTGTTGAGTAGACTTCAGGATGTACATGTTTATAGAGGGGCCACAGATATATCAGATCACTTTCTAGTTGTAGCTACACTGAGAGTAAAAGGTAGATGGGATACAAGGAGAATAGAAGCATCAGGGAAGAGAGAGGTGAAGGTTTATAAACTAAAAGAGGAGGCAGTTAGGGTAAGATATAAACAGCTATTGGAGGATAGATGGGCTAATGAGAGCATAGGCAATGGGGTCGAAGAGGTATGGGGTAGGTTTAAAAATGTAGTGTTAGAGTGTTCAGCAGAAGTTTGTGGTTACAGGAAAGTGGGTGCAGGAGGGAAGAGGAGCGATTGGTGGAATGATGATGTAAAGAGAGTAGTAAGGGAGAAAAAGTTAGCATATGAGAAGTTTTTACAAAGTAGAAGTGATGCAAGGAGGGAAGAGTATATGGAGAAAAAGAGAGAAGTTAAGAGAGTGGTGAAGCAATGTAAAAAGAGAGCAAATGAGAGAGTGGGTGAGATGTTATCAACAAATTTTGTTGAAAATAAGAAAAAGTTTTGGAGTGAGATTAACAAGTTAAGAAAGCCTAGAGAACAAATGGATTTGTCAGTTAAAAATAGGAGAGGAGAGTTATTAAATGGAGAGTTAGAGGTATTGGGAAGATGGAAGGAATATTTTGAGGAATTGTTAAATGTTGATGAAGATAGGGAAGCTGTGATTTCGTGTATAGGGCAAGGAGGAATAACATCTTGTAGGAGTGAGGAAGAGCCAGTTGTGAGTGTGGGGGAAGTTCGTGAGGCAGTAGGTAAAATGAAAGGGGGTAAGGCAGCCGGGATTGATGGGATAAAGATAGAAATGTTAAAAGCAGGTGGGGATATAGTTTTGGAGTGGTTGGTGCAATTATTTAATAAATGTATGGAAGAGGGTAAGGTACCTAGGGATTGGCAGAGAGCATGCATAGTTCCTTTGTATAAAGGCAAAGGGGATAAAAGAGAGTGCAAAAATTATAGGGGGATAAGTCTGTTGAGTGTACCTGGTAAAGTGTATGGTAGAGTTATAATTGAAAGAATTAAGAGTAAGACGGAGAATAGGATAGCAGATGAACAAGGAGGCTTTAGGAAAGGTAGGGGGTGTGTGGACCAGGTGTTTACAGTGAAACATATAAGTGAACAGTATTTAGATAAGGCTAAAGAGGTCTTTGTGGCATTTATGGATTTGGAAAAGGCGTATGACAGGGTGGATAGGGGGGCAATGTGGCAGATGTTGCAAGTGTATGGTGTAGGAGGTAGGTTACTGAAAGCAGTGAAGAGTTTTTACGAGGATAGTGAGGCTCAAGTTAGAGTATGTAGGAAAGAGGGAAATTTTTTCCCAGTAAAAGTAGGCCTTAGACAAGGATGTGTGATGTCACCGTGGTTGTTTAATATATTTATAGATGGGGTTGTAAGAGAAGTAAATGCGAGGGTCTTGGCAAGAGGCGTGGAGTTAAAAGATAAAGAATCACACACAAAGTGGGAGTTGTCACAGCTGCTCTTTGCTGATGACACTGTGCTCTTGGGAGATTCTGAAGAGAAGTTGCAGAGATTGGTGGATGAATTTGGTAGGGTGTGCAAAAGAAGAAAATTAAAGGTGAATACAGGAAAGAGTAAGGTTATGAGGATAACAAAAAGATTAGGTGATGAAAGATTGAATATCAGATTGGAGGGAGAGAGTATGGAGGAGGTGAACGTATTCAGATATTTGGGAGTGGACGTGTCAGCGGATGGGTCTATGAAAGATGAGGTGAATCATAGAATTGATGAGGGAAAAAGAGTGAAGACACGTGGGGGCGCCGTCTGCTGATCACGGCACATCTTGTCCAGTTGGTGTCTGTCTTAAGAAGAACGAGCTGGTCTCTCTTCCAGACCCTCGTCTCTTCATTCATACTAGGGCTGCCAGTTCTCCCTAGCTAACTTAACCTAGTGTTTGCCTACATTATCGGCCTATTACTACCTATTTTAAGGTCTTAGGTCTACATTACTATCTACAGTTGCCTCAATGATCCTAATATTAGTGTACTACCAGTAAAACTACCTACTCCTTCCCTGAAGGGTAAATCTATAAATTAAATAAGCTTACCAACCATGCCAACTCGGGGAGAATGCTTTTGTTTGGGTGGGTTTAAGGGCCACCCAGCTCAGCCGTTCCATTACGGCTATGCTGGGACCCCTTCGTACGCCGTATCTGTCCTGTGGAACTTTAGGGACCAAATAAATTTCCACACAGCGTGTGAAGCGAGAGCTTTTGCCACCAGGCCACGGGGCCTGTTTATTCTGCCGCATCTGAATAGGTTATAATCTGGGATCCATATTTCCTTGTCAAAGTGAACCTTTATGTGGGTCTCTGTGACAGTCGCCAACATTGCGTTTGACTGTGAGCAGTCCACTGATGAAAGGTATTTTGATGTTGATGGCATTAGACACCATATTTGCAAAGTTAAATGTCGTATTGAGAGTATGTGCAGGGTTCTCTGTTTGCTGGCATATCTTGTTCTGGAGTGGAAGCCAATGACTGCTGTTAGTCAACTGGTGTGGGTTGCATCCAAGGACAAAATTGACTGAGGGAAAATTTCAATAGACAGGAGTGGAAGTATGAATGACAGGTGGTGGTAGTGTGATGGGCGGCATACTGGTTGTGTAGGGAATGTTCATCGTTACCGCTACACCCTCCCCCCTTCTCCACCTGGGGGGAGTTGATGTGTATCCCTCTGGACAGTTGACAGTCACTTGACTTTCTGTTCCCATCAAGTCTGTAGATATTCAGTCCACTCATGTTTAATAATATACAGTGGACCCCCGGTTAACGATTTTAATCCGTGCAAGAGGGGTAATTGTTATGCGAAATAATCGTTATGTGAATGAATTTTCCCCATAAGAAATAATGGAAATCAAATTAATCCGTGCAAGACACCCAAAAGTATGAAAAAAAAATTTTTTTTACCACATGAAATATTAATTTTAATACACACAAACTGAAAAAGGCATGCACACTTACATGACACTTACTTTTATTGAAGATCTGGTGATGATTGATGGGATGGGAGGAGGGGAGAGAGTGTGTTAGTGTTTAGAAGGGGAATCCCCTTCCATTAGGACTTGAGGTAGTAAGTCCTTTTCTGGGGTTACTTCCCTTCTTTTTTTAATGCCACTAGGGCCAGCTTCAGAGTCACTGGACTTCTTTCGCACAAGATATCTGTCCATAGTGGCCTGTACCTCTCGTTCCTTTATCACTTCCCTAAAGTGTTTCACAACATTGTCAGTGTAATAGTCACCAGCACGGCTTGCAATAGCTGTGTGAGGGTGATTTTCATCCATGAAGGTTTGCACTTCAAGCCACTTTGCACAGATTTCCTTTATCTTTGTAGTAGGCAACTTCTTCAATTTCTCTCTCCCCTCCTCTGAACCAGTTTCCCCAGGTCTGGCCTCTTGCTCTTGAAGTTGATCTATCAGCTCATCAGTGGTTAGTTCTTCATTGTCCTCCTCCACCAACTCTTCCACATCCTCCCCACTAACCTCCAACCCCAAGGACTTTCCCAATGCCACAATGGATTCCTCAACTGGCATAATCCTCTCAGGGTTAGCCTCAAACCCTTCAAAATCCCTTTTGTCTACACATTCTGGCCACAGTTTCTTCCAAGCAGAGTTCAAGGTCCTCTTAGTCACTCCCTCCCAAGCCTTACCTATAAGGTTTACACAATTGAGGATATTAAAGTGCTCTCTCCAAAACTCTCTTAGAGTCAGTTGAGTTTCTGAGGTCATTACAAAGCACCTTTCAAACAGAGCTTTTGTGTACAGTTTCTTGAAGTTGGAAATAACCTGCTGGTCCATGGGCTGCAGGAGAGGAGTGGTATTAGGAGGCAAAAACTTGATGTTAATGAATTTCATGTCCCCATAAAGTCGCTCTGCCACGTCTGTAGGATGACCAGGGGCATTGTCTAACACCAGGAGGCACTTAAGTTCTAATTTCTTTTCAGTTAGGTAATCTTTCACATTGGGGGCAAATGCATGGTGTAACCAGTTATAGAAAAATTCCCTAGTGACCCATGCCTTACTGTTTGCCCTCCACAGCACACACAAATTATCCTTGAGGACATTCTTTTGCCTGAACGCTCTGGGAGTTTCAGAGTGATACACTAATAAAGGCTTCACTTTGCAATCACCACTAGCATTGGCACACATCAACAAAGTAAGCCTGTCTTTCATAGGCTTATGTCCTGGGAGTGCCTTTTCCTCCTGAGTAATGTAGGTCCTGCTTGGCATTTTCTTCCAGAACAGGCCTGTTTCATCACAATTAAACACTTGTTCAGGTTTCAGTCCTTCAGTTTCTATATACTCCTTGAATTCCTGCACATATTTTTCAGCTGCTTTGTGGTCCGAACTGGCAGCCTCACCATGCCTTATCACACTATGGATGCCACTACGCTTCTTAAATCTCTCAAACCAACCTTTGCTGGCCTTAAATTCACTCACATCATCACTAGTTGCAGGCCTTTTTTTAATTAAATCCTCATGCAACTTCCTAGCCTTTTCACATATGATCGCTTGAGAGACGCTATCTCCTGCTAGCTGTTTTTCATTTATCCACACCAATAAGAGTCTCTCAACATCTTCCATCACTTGCGATCTTTGTTTCGAAAACACAGTTAAACCTTTGGCAAGAACAGCTTCCTTGATTGTCTTTTTGGTGCCCACAATAGTAGCGATGGTTGATTGGGGTTTCTTGTACAACTTGACTAGGTCGGCAATATGCACTCCACTTTCATACTTATCAATGATCTCTTTCTTAATTTCAATGGGTATCCTTACCCTTATTGGTGTACGGTTGGCACTAGAAGCTTTCTTGGGGCCCATGGTCACTTATTTTCCAGAAACACCACCGAAAACACTGTAATAATAAGAAATATTCCGAGTGTATGCTTGGATGTTAGCGCGGAGGCTGCCTGGTAAACAATGGCACGGGCGGCACATGTGAGGCTGGGTGAGGGCGCACATTGGACGCGTCTCGGACGAAAATCGGTGAGCGGGTTTTTAATCGGTATGCGCGGCAAAAATTTTGCGATTAAAGTAAGCGGTATGCGAAAAAATCGCTATGTGATGCCATCGTTATGCGGGGGTCCACTGTATAGTGTATTTGGGTTAATTTGGGTTCAACAAGAGCTTCACTCTTGTTTAGGTTTTCATTCTGCTAATTCATCCTGACCTGCTTTGGACTTGCGTAGTGCAACATAATCATTTTTGTCCTCACCATTTCTTTGAAAGGCAGTATGCCTATCATGTGAGTGGTTTCTCGAATGGTTTGTAATTTTGTTTCTTTATTTTAACCTTGACTTTCGGCTCGGGTCATCTAACACAGGTGAGGAGGTGCAGCTTAGATCTTGCCCAGATCTGAAAATTAATCTAGCATCTGTATTTAAACTGGTCCCCTTCCACTCGTAGCTGACAATCAGCTATACACCGCCCATCAGCCGTTCTCCAGTTATCACCCCACCAAACTTTCATTGTGGTTCACGACTGGTGACTATTGCTTCGGAAGGGTTGTGGTTTTCAGAGGATCCCAGTATCTCGGTTCTTCAGGACCTCTACTCATGTTGGAGTCACTCTCTACTTCAAGTGTCACAAGAGTCACGTCCAACGTCCACCTGTGACCTCCCCCTTCTTTATCTACATCAACAACGGCTCAGCGTTCCAAACCACGATTCAGAGCTACGTTTCCAGAACTTCGGCACTGCAGTTATATCAATTACTGTGTGCACATTAGCTTCCAGCCACTAATTATTTATATTTCATTTTTCATTCTTTGCTTCAGGCAGGATTAATTTCATGTTGAAGTTTTTATATTCTATACTATTGTACATTTGTCCGTGGCCACCCATTAGTATAAAATGGGTACCTAGGTGTTAGTCAACGGGTGTGGGTCGCATCCTGGGGGAAAAAAAATTGACCTAATTTGCCCGAAATGCTTTGCATCTGCAGAGCATCTGCTCTGGAATGCAGGCGGGAAACATACATTATAATATACACTTGGAAAATCCTAGAGGGATTAGTACCAAACCTGCACATGAAAATCACTCCCTATAAAAGCAAAAGATTCGGCAGGAGGTGCAGCATTTCCCCACTGAAAAGCAAGGACCCCACGAGTACACTGAGAGACAATACAATGAGTGTGTGGGGAGGAAGACTGTTTAACTGCCTCCCAGCATACATAAGGGGGATTACCAATAGAGCCCTGGCTGTCTTTAAGAAGGCACTGGACAGGCACCTTAAGTCAGTACCTGACCAGCCAGGCTGTGGTTCATACATCAGTTTGCATGCAGCCAGCAGTAACAACTTGATTGATTAGACCCTGATCCACCACGAGGTCTGGTCTCAGACAGGGCCAGAGGGGCCTTAACCCCCGATACCCTCTCCAGGTATACTACAGGTTTACCTGGAGAGAGTTCCGGGGGTCAACGCCCCCGCAGCCTGGTGGATCAGAGCCTGATCAACCAGGCTGTTACTGCTGGTTGCACGCAATCCAACGTACGAGCCACAGCCCGGCTGGTCAAGTACCGACTTTAGGTGCTTGTCCAGTGCCTGCTTGAAGACAGCCAGGGGTCTATTGGTAATCCCCCTTATGTATGCTGGGAGGCAGTTAAACAGTCTTAGGCCCCTGACACTTATTGTATTCTCTTAACGTGCTAGTGACACCCCTGCTTTTCACTGGGGAGATGTTGCATTGTCTCCCGAGTCTCTTGCTTTTGTTGTGAGTGATTTAGTGTGCAAGTTCGGTACTAGTCCCTCTAGGATTTTCCAGGTGTATATAATCATGTATCTCTCCCGCCTGCGTTCCAGGGAGTACAAGTTCAGGAACTTCAAGCACTCCCAGTAGCTGAGGTGTTTTATCTCTGTTATTCGCGCTGTGAAGGTTCTATGTACATTTTCTAGATCAGCGTACATAACATAACATAAGAATGAAGGAACACTGCAGCAGGCCTACTGGCCTATGCAGGGCAGGTCCATGTCATACCCCGGCTTAGACCAATGGCCCACCCAATCAGGTCACCTCCACTTAAGGAAGGAGCACGGCATCTGACCCAGTGGCACCAGCTAGTCAGGTCCATCTCGCACCCACTCGAGTATTTATCTAACCTTTTAAAAACTACACAACGTCTTAGCTTCTATAACGTACTCTGGAGTTTGTTCCAGTCATCCACAACTCTATTACCAAACCAGTCCTTTCCTCTCTCTTTCCTGAATCTGAATTTTTCCAGCTTAAAACCATTGCTGCGAGTCCTGTCTAAACTAGATATTTTTAGACTGCTGTTTACATCCCCTTTATTCATTCCTGTTTTCCATTTATACACCTCAATCATATCCCCCCTAATTCTATGCCTTTCTAGAGAGTGCAGATTCAGGGCCCTCAGTCTATCCTCATAGGGAAGATTTCTGGTACATGGGATCATCTTTGTCATCCTCCTCTGTATGTTTCCCAGTGCATTTATATCCATTCTGTAATACGGTGACCAGAACTGTACAGCATAATCTAAACGAGGCCTAACCAAGGATATATAGAGTTGAAGAACAACCTGAGGATTTCTATTATTTATGCTTCTTGATATGATGCCAAGGATTTTGTTAGTTTTATTGTGAACGCTTATCCACTGTTATCTTGGTTTCAGGTTACTGCTAACCAGAACTCCTAAATCCTTTTCGCAATCGGTAATATTAAGATCTACATTATTTAGTTTATATGTGGCATGGTTATTATCCTTTACAACATTTAGAACTTTGCATTTGTCTATATTAAACTGCATCTACCACTTCTCTTTTATTATCACACTGGCCGATTCCCACCAAGGCAGGGTGGCCCGAAAAAGAAAAACTTTCACCATCATTCACTCCATCACTGTCTTGCCAGAAGGGTGCTTTACACTACAGTTTTTAAACTGCAACATTAACACCCCTCCTTCAGAGTGCAGGCACTGTACTTCCCATCTCCAGGACTCAAGTCCGGCCTGCCGGTTTCCCTGAACCCCTTCATAAATGTTACTTTGCTCACACTCCAACAGCACGTCAAGTATTAAAAACCATTTGTCTCCATTCACTCCTATCAAACACGCTCACGCATGCCTGCTGGAAGTCCAAGCCCCTCGCACACAAAACCTCCTTTACCCCCTCCCTCCAACCTTTCCTAGGCCGACCCCTACCCCGCCTTCCTTCCACTACAGACTGATACACTCTTGAAGTCATTCTGTTTCGCTCCATTCTCTCTACATGTCCGAACCACCTCAACAACCCTTCCTCAGCCCTCTGGACAACAGTTTTGGTAATCCCGCACCTCCTCCTAACTTCCAAACTACGAATTCTCTGCATTATATTCACACCACACATTGCCCTCAGACATGACATCTCCACTGCCTCCAGCCTTCTCCTCGCTGCAACATTCATCACCCATGCTTCACACCCATATAAGAGCGTTGGTAAAACTATACTCTCATACATTCCCCTCTTTGCCTCCAAGGACAAAGTTCTTTGTCTCCACAGACTCCTAAGTGCACCACTCACTCTTTTTCCCTCATCAATTCTATGATTCACCTCATCTTTCATAGACCCATCCGCTGACACGTCCACTCCCAAATATCTGAATACATTCACCTCCTCCATACTCTCTCCCTCCAATCTGATATTCAATCTTTCATCACCTAATCTTTTTGTTATCCTCATAACCTTACTCTTTCCTGTATTCACCTTTAATTTTCTTCTTTTGCACACCCTACCAAATTCATCCACCAATCTCTGCAACTTCTCTTCAGAATCTCCCAAGAGCACAGTGTCATCAGCAAAGAGCAGCTGTGACAACTCCCACTTTGTGTGTGATTCTTTATCTTTTAACTCCACGCCTCTTGCCAAGACCCTCGCATTTACTTCTCTTACAACCCCATCTATAAATATATTAAACAACCACGGTGACATCACACATCCTTGTCTAAGGCCTACTTTTACTGGGAAATAATTTCCCTCTTTCCTACATACTCTAACTTGAGCCTCACTATCCTCGTAAAAACTCTTCACTGCTTTCAGTAACCTACCTCCTACACCATACACTTGCAACATCTGCCACATTGCCCCCCTATCCACCCTGTCATACGCCTTTTCCAAATCCATAAATGCCACAAAGACCTCTTTAGCCTTATCTAAATACTGTTCACTTATATGTTTCACTGTAAACACCTGGTCCACACACCCCCTACCTTTCCTAAAGCCTCCTTGTTCATCTGCTATCCTATTCTCCGTCTTACTCTTAATTCTTTCAATAATAACTCTACCATACACTTTACCAGGTATACTCAACAGACTTATCCCCCTATAATTTTTGCACTCTCTTTTATCCCCTTTGCCTTTATACAAAGGAACTATGCATGCTCTCTGCCAATCCCTAGGTACCTTACCCTCTTCCATACATTTATTAAATAATTGCACCAACCACTCCAAAACTATATCCCCACCTGCTTTTAACATTTCTATCTTTATCCCATCAATCCCGGCTGCCTTACCCCCTTTCATTTTACCTACTGCCTCACGAACTTCCCCCACACTCACAACTGGCTCTTCCTCACTCCTACAAGATGTTATTCCTCCTTGCCCTATACACGAAATCACAGCTTCCCTATCTTCATCAACATTTAACAATTCCTCAAAATATTCCCTCCATCTTCCCAATACCTCTAACTCTCCATTTAATAACTCTCCTCTCCTATTTTTAACTGACAAATCCATTTGTTCTCTAGGCTTTCTTAACTTGTTAATCTCACTCCAAAACTTTTTCTTATTTTCAACAAAATTTGTTGATAACATCTCACCCACTCTCTCATTTGCTCTCTTTTTACATTGCTTCACCACTCTCTTAACCTCTCTCTTTTTCTCCATATACTCTTCCCTCCTTGCATCACTTCTACTTTGTAAAAACTTCTCATATGCTAACTTTTTCTCCCTTACTACTCTCTTTACATCATCATTCCACCAATCGCTCCTCTTCCCTCCCGCACCCACTTTCCTGTAACCACAAACTTCTGCTGAACACTCTAACACTACATTTTTAAACCTACCCCATACCTCTTCGACCCCATTGCCTATGCTCTCATTAGCCCATCTATCCTCCAATAGCTGTTTATATCTTACCCTAACTGCCTCCTCTTTTAGTTTATAAACCTTCACCTCTCTCTTCCCTGATGCTTCTATTCTCCTTGTATCCCATCTACCTTTTACTCTCAGTGTAGCTACAACTAGAAAGTGATCTGATATATCTGTGGCCCCTCTATAAACATGTACATCCTGAAGTCTACTCAACAGTCTTTTATCTACCAATACATAATCCAACAAACTACTGTCATTTCGCCCTACATCATATCTTGTATACTTATTTATCCTCTTTTTCTTAAAATATGTATTACCTATAACTAAACCCCTTTCTATACAAAGTTCAATCAAAGGGCTCCCATTATCATTTACACCTGGCACCCCAAACTTACCTACCACACCCTCTCTAAAAGTTTCTCCTACTTTAGCATTCAGGTCCCCTACCACAATTACTCTCTCACTTGGTTCAAAGGCTCCTATACATTCACTTAACATCTCCCAAAATCTCTCTCTCTCCTCTGCATTCCTCTCTTCTCCAGGTGCATACACGCTTATTATGACCCACTTCTCGCATCCAACCTTTACTTTAATCCACATAATTCTTGAATTTACACATTCATATTCTCTTTTCTCCTTCCATAACTGATCATTTAACATTACTGCTACCCCTTCCTTTGCTCTAACTCTCTCAGATACTCCAGATTTAATCCCATTTATTTCCCCCCACTGAAACTCTCCTACCCCCTTCAGCTTTGTTTCGCTTAGGGCCAGGACATCCAACTTCTTTTCATTCATAACATCAGCAATCATCTGTTTCTTGTCATCCGCACTACATCCACGCACATTTAAGCATCCCAGTTTTATAAAGTTTTTCTTCTTCTCTTTTTTAGTAAATGTCTACAGGAGAAGGGGTTACTAGCCCATTGCTCCCGGCATTTTAGTCGCCTCATACGACACGCATGGCTTACGGAGGAAAGATTCTTTTCCACTTCCCCATGGACAATAGAAGAAATAAAGAAGAACAAGAGCTATTTAGAAAAAGGAGAAAAACCTAGATGTATGTATATATATATGCATGTGCGTGTCTGTGAAGTGTGACCAAAGTGTAAGTAGGAGTAGCAAGATATCCCTGTTATCTAGCGTGTTTATGAGACAGAAAAAGAAACCAGCAATCCTACCATCATGCAAAACAGTTACAGGTTTCTGTTTCACAGTCATCTGGCAGGACGGTAGTACTTCCCTGGGTGGTTGCTGTCTACCAACCTACTACCTACAATATATATATATATATATATTCTCTTCTTTCAACACACCGGCCGTATCCCACCGAGGCGGGGTGGCCCAAAAGGAAAAACGAAAGTTTCTCCTTTTACATTTAGTAATATATACAGGAGAAGGGGTTACTAGCCCCTTGCTCCCGGCATTTTAGTCGCCTCTTACAACACGCATGGCTTACGGAGGAAGAATTCTGTTCCACTTCCCCATGGAGGTAAGAGGAAATAAACAAGAACAAGAACTAGAAAGAAAATAGAAGAAAACCCAGAGGGGTGTGTATATATATGCTTGTACATGTATGTGTAGTGTGACCTAAGTGTAAGTAGAAGTAGCAAGACGTACCTGAAATCTTGCATGTTTATGAGAAAAAAAATACCAGCAATCCTACCATCATGTAAAACAATTACAGGCTTACAGCAATCTCCCTGGGCGGTTGCTGTCTAACCACCCAGGGAGGTACTACCGTCCTGCCAAGTGAGTGTAAAACGAAAGCCTGTAATTGTTTTACATGATGGTAGGATTGCTGGTGTCTTTTGTCTGTCTCATAAATATGCAAGATTACAGGTACGTCTTGCTACTTCTACTTACACTTAGGTCACACTACACATACATGTACACGTTTATTTATACACACTCATCTGAGTTTTCTTTGATTTTATCTTAATAGTTCTTGGTCTTATTACTTTTCCTTTTATATCCATGGGGAAGTGGAATAAGAATCTTTCCTCCGTAAGCCATGCGTGTTGTAAAAGTCAACTAAAATGCCGGGAACAATGGGCTAGTAACCCCTTTTCCTGTAAAGATTACTAAAAAGAATAAGAAGAAGAAAATTGTCAAAGTGGGAAGTCTGAATGTGCGTGGATGTTGTGCAAATGATAAGAAAGAGATGATTGTGGATGTTATGAATGAGAAGAAACTGGATGTCCTGGCTTTAAGTGAAACAAAGCTGAAGGGGGTGGGAGAGTTTCAATGGAGAGGAATAAATGGGATTAGGTCAGGGGTTTCAAATAGAGTTAGAGCTAAAGAAGGAGTAGCAATAATGTTGAAGGATAAGCTATGGCAGGAAAAGAGGGACTACAAATGCATAAATTCAAGGATTATGTGGAGTAAAATAAAGATTGGATGTGAAAAGTGGGTTATAGTAAGCGTGTATGCACCTGGAGAAGAGAGAAGTGTAGAGGAGAGAGAGAGATTCTGGGAAATGTTGAGTGAATGCGTGGGGAGTTTTGAATCAAGTGTGAGAGTAATGGTGGTTGGGGATTTCAATGCTAAAGTGGGTAAAAATGTTATGGAGGGAGTAGTAGGTAAATTTGGGGTGCCAGGGGTAAATGTAAATGGGGAGCCTTTAATTGAGCTATGTGTAGAAAGAAATT
The DNA here is from genome assembly GCF_038502225.1 of Cherax quadricarinatus. NCBI lineage: Eukaryota > Metazoa > Arthropoda > Malacostraca > Decapoda > Parastacidae > Cherax > Cherax quadricarinatus. Next base: position 2,699 of record NW_027195868.1, on the reverse strand, counting down.
TGGTAATAAGTAATACATATTTTATGAAAAAGAGGATAAATAAATATACAAGGTATGATGTAGCACGTAATGAAAGTAGTTTGTTAGATTATGTATTGGTGGATAAAAGGTTGATGGGTAGGCTCCAGGATGTACATGTTTATAGAGGGGCAACTGATATATCGGATCATTATTTAGTTGTAGCTACAGTTAGAGTAAGAGGTAGATGGGAAAAGAGGAAGGTGGCAACAACAAGTAAGAGGGAGGTGAAAGTGTATAAACTAAGGGAGGAGGAAGTTCGGGCGAGATATAAGCGACTATTGGCAGAAAGGTGGGCTAGTGCAAAGATGAGTAGTGGGGGGGTTGAAGAGGGTTGGAATAGTTTTAAAAATGCAGTATTAGAATGTGGGGCAGAAGTTTGTGGTTATAGGAGGGTGGGGGCAGGAGGAAAGAGGAGTGATTGGTGGAATGATGAAGTAAAGGGTGTGATAAAAGAGAAAAAGGTAGCTTACGAGAGGTTTTTACAAAGCAGAAGTGTTATAAGAAGAGCAGAGTATATGGAGAGTAAAAGAAAGGTGAAGAGAGGTGAGAGAGTGCAAAAGGAGAGCAGATGAAAGAGTGGGAGAGGCACTGTCAAGAAATTTTAATGAAAATAAGAAAAAATTTTGGAGTGAGTTAAACAAGTTAAGAAAGCCTAGGGAAAGTATGGATTTGTCAGTTAAAAACAGAGTAGGGGAGTTAGTAGATGGGGAGAGGGAGGTATTAGGTAGATGGCGAGAATATTTTGAGGAACTTTTAAATGTTGAGGAAGAAAGGGAGGCGGTAATTTCATGCACTGGCCAGGGAGGTATACCATCTTTTAGGAGTGAAGAAGAGCAGAATGTAAGTGTGGTGGAGGTACGTGAGGCATTACGTAGAATGAAAGGGGGTAAAGCAGCTGGAACTGATGGGATCATGACAGAAATGTTAAAAGCAGGGGGGGATATAGTGTTGGAGTGGTTGGTACTTTTGTTTAATAAATGTATGAAAGAGGGGAAGGTACCTAGGGATTGGCGGAGAGCATGTATAGTCCCTTTATATAAAGGGAAGGGGACAAAAGAGATTGTAAAAATTATAGAGGAATAAGTTTACTGAGTATACCAGGAAAAGTATACGGTAGGGTTATAATTGAAAGAATTAGAGGTAAGACAGAATGTAGAATTGCGGATGAGCAAGGAGGCTTCAGAGTGGGTAGGGGATGTGTAGATCAAGTGTTTACATTGAAGCATATATGTGAACAGTATTTAGATAAAGGTAGGGAAGTTTTTATTGCATTTATGGATTTAGAAAAGGCATATGATAGAGTGGATAGAGGAGCAATGTGGCAGATGTTGCAAGTTTATGGAATAGGTGGTAAGTTACTAAATGCTGTAAAGAGCTTTTATGAGGATAGTGAGGCTCAGGTTAGGGTGTGTAGAAGAGAGGGAGAATACTTCCCGGTAAAAGTAGGTCTTAGACAGGGATGTGTAATGTCACCATGGTTGTTTAATATATTTATAGATGGGGTTGTAAAAGAAGTAAATGCTAGGGTGTTCGGGAGAGGGGTGGGATTAAATTATGGGGAATCAAATTCAAAATGGGAATTGACACAGTTACTTTTTGCTGATGATACTGTGCTTATGGGAGATTCTAAAGAAAAATTGCAAAGGTTAGTGGATGAGTTTGAGAATGTGTGTAAAGGTAGAAAGTTGAAAGTGAACATAGAAAAGAGTAAGGTGATGAGGGTATCAAATGATTTAGATAAAGAAAAATTGGATATCAAATTGGGGAGGAGGAGTATGGAAGAAGTGAATGTTTTCAGATACTTGGGAGTTGACGTGTCGGCGGATGGATTTATGAAGGATGAGGTTAATCATAGAATTGATGAGGGAAAAAAGGTGAGTGGTGCGTTGAGGTATATGTGGAGTCAAAAAACGTTATCTATGGAGGCAAAGAAGGGAATGTATGAAAGTATAGTAGTACCAACACTCTTATATGGATGTGAAGCTTGGGTGGTAAATGCAGCAGCGAGGAGACGGTTGGAGGCAGTGGAGATGTCCTGTCTAAGGGCAATGTGTGGTGTAAATATTATGCAGAAAATTCGGAGTGTGGAAATTAGGAGAAGGTGTGGAGTTAATAAAAGCATTAGTCAGAGGGCAGAAGAGGGGTTGTTGAGGTGGTTTGGTCATTTAGAGAGAATGGATCAAAGTAGAATGACATGGAAAGCATATAAATCTATAGGGGAAGGAAAGAGGGGTAGGGGTCGTCCTCGAAAGGGTTGGAAAGAGGGGGTAAAGGAGGTTTTGTGGGCGAGGGGCTTGGACTTCCAGCAAGCGTGCATGAGCGTGTTAGATAGGAGTGAATGGAGACGAATGATACTTGGGACCTGACGATCTGTTGGAGTGTGAGCAGGGTAATATTTAGTGAAGGGATTCAGGGAAACCGGTTATTTTCATATAGTCGGACTTGAGTCCTGGAAATGGGAAGTACAATGCCTGCACTTTAAAGGAGGGGTTTGGGATATTGGCAGTTTGGAGGGATATGTTGTGTATCTTTATACGTATATGCTTCTAAACTGTTGTATTCTGAGCACCTCTGCAAAAGCAGTGATAATGTGTGAGTGTGGTGAAAGTGTTGAATGATGATGAAAGTATTTTCTTTTTGGGGATTTTCTTTCTTTTTTGGGTCACCCTGCCTCGGTG